>NC_037592.1:41040936-41184763 GCF_003073045.1 Pomacea canaliculata | reverse complement strand
CAGCATCACCGCATCCGTGTCTATCCTCCGTCTTTTCCGCTGTTTAGCTGGTCCCTTCAAGTGGCCCTGTATAATGGTGTTCCCTGTACACATCACTACTACAACTTGAACTGGAGAAAACATCGGTGGTGAAGTCAACCCTAAAGCAAAGAAGTGCCTTCCACCAACACGCTTCACGCCCTCTCCATCCGCCTGGTACTGCTGCCAGTTACTGTGGTCACTGCAGTGTGCCATGGGTAATGCATAGTCGGGGTTTCCTGATACATGATGAGAAATAAGCGTGGTGGTCAGTCGACAGCAGATGGTGTCTGTAAATTTTGAAAATGACCTTTTTCCTGAACGTATATGTCTAAAAAAAAGTAAACGCATGCATTTTTTCCGCCCCGTTCGTGCGCCTAGGCGTTGCGTAGTTCGCCGTAAGAGAACCGGGCGCTTGGGCGGGTGATTAATGTAAGCACCAAGGAGATTTTATATAAATTATAGATGACACCTGTTGGCTCAGTGGAGGAACATTCTTCCTAATTCGAGTGCGGGAGAATACCTAGCTTGCACGTGATTAATATGGTGCCGCTGTCAAGTGGCTACTATCCGAAATACTCTTTGTCGATGTGTCCCATATTTTAAACGCGGAGAAGCAAATGGCATCCGTGTGTGTTAGGTCGTTACGAGGTGGAACGTACTTAAAAATTTTCGCCATTATATTTCTTATTGCGAGTGAGGAAGAAAGGCACCAACACGTACCATAAATAGTTTTAGATCGTGTTCGGTCGGCGCTGACAGTGGCCCCTACCTCTCTTCCCCTTCATTTAAACTTATTTCGAGTGTGTATTGTGATTGGTGTGTGGGGGGTTTCCGGTGAGGATCGTTAGTCCGTTTAGCCAAGCGTTCATATACCGATCCTTTTCTCTCGCCTCGAATTACAGTAATTTAAACGCAAGTAGAAATGGCATAAAAGAAGATTCAGCGATGTGTATTGCTGCTGGTAGGTCAGGGTAGTGTGGTGGCGAGTAGGATGGAATCTGGTCACTTGCCCGTGTATCTAAGTAAGTCAATACATCTGGTTTAGAGAATTACATACTTCTCGCGTGAGTGCTCAAGCAGCATTATAGTGCGTTTGTCCTCGCTGCAGCTGGATCAACGAATATAACTTTGCGTGAACTATTGTCGTCTCGTGTGCGATGAAATAGCGAACGAAAGGCAGTTGTAGACACGATGACTCACGTGACGAGAGTGAGAAAGCATCCGATGCAGCACTGAAGAAGCCCCGAGAGAAAACCATTTTTGGAAAAAGCATTCTCTGTTTGCTGATTTCTTTTTTTTTGTTGTAAACTCTCATGAAGGGGAAAACTTCGGAAGCGTGACGTAGCACATTAATGACACATCCGTGCTAAGCAACCTCGCTCACTCATTGCAGCTATGGAAACTCTGTTCTGGGGCTAATTCCACAACTTAACACATGAAGGGCTGCATAAAGCTTGTACATGCAAAATAACCAAGGCTAAACTGATGCAGGTAAAGTAAAAATAAATAGGACCGCAAAGCAACCGAGACAATATTCAACTACAAGTACTTACAATTAATGAAGATCGAACACGCGTCTCCGTAGCGTAGAGGGCTTCCTTGCAAAATATAACAAAACAGACCGATAAAGTAACAATTTCAGTAAGGAAGTAACTTGCTGATTTCTTCTATCTTTTTAATGCTAGATTATATTATATAGTATTTGAGAAACACAATTTTTCAGTGTCGGATCAGGTGTGAACAAACATTGAAGAATGGGAGATAACACAGCGAACCATTTTATGTGTCTACTACTTTGATTAGTTTTCTGGTGGTCAGTTTGAAGGTGAGAGAGTTTATGTGGTATCTATGCACATAGTCAATGCTCAGGTTATTAGGGTGAGATTATTTTAATAGCTTAACTAAGTATTCAACAACATTTTATTCAGATGGACCTTTGAAAATGTTATCGCGACTGGTATATTTTACCAAAGTTTGATTGTTTACGGTTAATTGCTTTTATTCGTTTGTGCTCGTGCATTGAGATACCTCCACAACTTGTTTTCAATTTGATTATTAATATTTAAGGAAGAGAAAGAGAGATTGATGATAACAGCAAGAAATAAACTTTAAGGCTTACAAGAATGAGACCATTATTGGAGCCTGACGATTTTATTATAATCGGGAGTTGACTGACGACGAAATCATTTTATTTGACACAATATTCAGTTCATGTCTTTTGGGAAAATAAAGGACTTGTGACGTAATCGATTTCACTTTGTTTCCATTGAAAATTATGCTTTGCGATCCTCATAAAGATTTCAACGAAACGAAAAGGTTTAATGTCTATTTACAGTCGTGCGTCTGTCCGTTTCTGTCTTTATTCTTGTTGTGTGTGGTGTGTATCCAAACTAAGAACTGGGTTGTCGGTAACTGTTACCCACACACTATCACTGTTATACCGACTCGTATAAATATAATTATTATAATTAAAGCATCGTATCTAGTGTAAACGTGACTCTCATCTTTCACAAAAGCGTCAGAATGTAACGGAAGACTAGGAGGAATAATGAACAGAAAAATCAACTTGTGCATGCTTCTTTTCCTGTGTGATTTACTTGTAAACAAAAGTTTCTCAGGATGCATCTTGATAAGAAAGAACTCGTACAATTAAAAAAACATTCTAAAACAGTGAGAAACTAACAATTTTTCTTCTGTTTTAAATATTTTATTTTTATGTTGTATTTTGGATGACAACATACCGTAAAGCTTTCATCTTGCAGGGATACTAACAAGTGGCTCACATACAAAATAAACCGAAGAGTAAAAAAACAATTAGCAAAATGTGTAGTTACAAGATGATTACAAGAGAAGGATAATGTTGTGTGTCAGGGAATGTCTTATTTCCGTGTAGCGTAGTTCGCGAGTGTGTGCGAGTGCGTGCGAGTGTGTACTGCGTGAGAAAAAAAAAAAAGGTCTAATTCTAAACCCGTGCAGGAGCATAAGTGATGACACGTGATCTAGTGACGACAGTTCACTCCAGGTTTTTCGCTTCGTGAGCAGTGTGTGAGGTGGGGGGGGGATTGGTGTTTACGCCGTGCCAGCAACTGAGGCTATATAACGCAAGGCAGCCAGCCTGTAAACAGATCCACATGCAGAGAAAGAACAGAGTGCCAAGACTAAAATGAACGCGGAGCCAACTTCACTGTATTGGTTGAACAGTGTGTGACGTTCCCAACGCAGCCGCCGAGACAGTTGGTCTACCTGTACAGGTTGAATACCAGGGGATTTGTGCATTTAGTTCCTTGCCCAGTAAGGTAAACAAATTTGTTCTTATCGTGCTGAATTCTAAATTCTGATTTCACGGCAAAAGTATTGTTAAATTGTTTCATGAGAAAAATCTTAACGTTCAATAAGAAATCACGTGATGACTTTAACGCGAGGGAGACTAATAGTAGCAGTGAATGGTAGAGTCTCATTAGTCATTAAGTTACAGGAGCTAATGTGATGAGATTAACTCAGGGAGACTAATAGTAGCAGCGAATGGTAGAGTCTCATTAGTCATTAAGTTACAGGAACTCATGTGGAGGAACAGTTAAGGAGGACCCGCTGCAACGGATCCCTAACTACAGGAGGGCCTGAGAACCTTCCTCCTACACCGGACCCACCCAGGGTGACTGTCAACCGAGGTTCGAGCTAATGTCCTGGCCGAAGAGTCTGGAAGTGTCTACCAGCATTGGTGTTTCCATGGCAATATGTGCAGTGGCGTGCTAGTGTGATTGCTAGTGTGACAGCTCACCTGCCTAGCAGTGATTGTGTGGGGAAGAACATTCCTGGCGCTGAGATTTGTGAGAGTATCGTACATCGGGAGACCATGGACAGACGAGAATTGTAAGTATTATCTTCGACTTTTTTTAATTTTTCAGTGTGGCCACTAGTCATCGGACATAGTTCCATGATGTCATTCCATTCTTGTAGATAGACGAGAGAACAAGTATAAGAACTTTACATTCTTAGCGTGGAACTGAGAAGTGCGAGAGTATAGTTAGCATTGAGTTTTCTCTGTGCGAGTTGTCTAAGTACAATTATTTGGTGTTTATACTGTGTGTTACAGTGTTTGTGTTATTGTGACCAGACCACAACCACGTTAAAAAAGATAACAGATAAGAAGAAAAAAACAGAGAAATAGACAGCGGGCGCTTCAGTAATCGCTTTTGGCATCTCTATAGATGAAAGAATGGTGTAAAATTATTTAATGTGTGCATAAGTGATGATAATGGAAAGAGTTGCTGTGGTTGTAATAGTGATAAAGTTCAATAAGAATATTCATTAGCCAAGTAAGCATTTCAGGAATTACCCGGGAGAGGAATTACCTAGGACACGGAATTAAAGAGGAAAGGAACGATTGGAGGAGTATCATCAGCAGCTAGGTGTATCTGCGCAGTCAGCACCATTGTGAGAATATCGTCGCCAGTCAGGTGTTTCAGCCTATCCAACACCTGCGGTCCGGGGAAACTGAATATCGTCAGCAGTCAGGTGTGTCTGCCTCGTCAGCCCTCACTGTTCAGGAGTTTGCGAGTGTGTATCTCGTATACAGGTGTGTTCGCCTAGTCGACACTCGCTACCCTGGGATCAGGACATCGTCAGCCGGGGGGAGGGGCTGTTGGCCTCGTCACCTCCACCGACCCCAACTTAGGAGAGTTTTCAAGGAAGAATATTCAAGGAAGTTTCAACAAAGATTTTTCAATGAATTGTAGATGTGTGTGTTAGTGTGAACCTGCCTGGACAGAATCCAAACCGTAAGTAAGAATTTTGGTAACTATTTAAATAACAGTTGTCTAACTATAAACTGAATGACGGAAAAGTTTAAAGTTATCTATGACATTGATATGATATTTATATTACTGCTCATACAGTAATGTATGTGTTTTGATGTAAGTTATGTAAACTTTGTTGGCCTTGTAGTGTAGATGTTCATCTCTGGTGTAGTAAATTAAGTGTAAAATTTTGTGGGGCTGTGTGCAGTCTACCCCGTCTCCATCTTTACGGGTGTGTGGAGATTGTGTAGTTCACTCGACAGACAGGGCTTAGCCTCTTGTTCTACTGTTGTCTTGTCTTTCGTTCACAACTCTGTGTCTGAAAGCGTGTAGAGTCCATGAGTCCATGAAATTGAGTCCATGCTATCTATCCTGTACCTGTCTTGTTTTTGGAACAGCGAACAGCGAACAGCGAACAGCGAACAGCGAACAGCGAACAGCGAACAGCGAACAGCGAACAGCGAACAGCGAACAGCGAACAGCGAACAGCGAACAGCGAACAGCGAACAGCGAACAGCGAACAGCGAACAGCGAACAGCGAACAGCGAACAGCGAACAGCGAACAGCGAACAGCGAACAGCGAACAGCGAACAGCGAACAGCGAACAGCGAACAGCGAACAGCGAACAGCGAACAGCGAACAGCGAACAGCGAACAGCGAACAGCGAACAGCGAACAGCGAACAGCGAACAGCGAACAGCGAACAGCGAACAGCGACAGCGAACAGCGACAGCGAACAGCGAACAGCGAACAGCGAACAGCGACAGCGAACAGCGAACAGCGAACAGCTAACAGCGAACAGCGAACAGCGAACAGCGAACAGCGAACAGCGAACAGCGAACAGCGAACAGCTAACAGCTAACAGCTAACAGCTAACAGCTAACAGCTAACAGCTAACAGCTAACAGCTAACAGCTAACAGCTAACAGCTAACAGCTAACAGCTAACAGCTAACAGCTAACAGCTAACAGCTAACAGCTAACAGCTAACAGCTAACAGCTAACAGCTAACAGCTAACAGCTAACAGCTAACAGCTAACAGCTAACAGCTAACAGCTAACAGCTAACAGCTAACAGCTAACAGCTAACAGCTAACAGCTAACAGCTAACAGCTAACAGCTAACAGCTAACAGCTAACAGCTAACAGCTAACAGCTAACAGCTAACAGCTAACAGCTAACAGCTAACAGCTAACAGCTAACAGCTAACAGCTAACAGCTAACAGCTAACAGCTAACAGCTAACAGCTAACAGCTAACAGCTAACAGCTAACAGCTAACAGCTAACAGCTAACAGCTAACAGCTAACAGCTAACAGCTAACAGCTAACAGCTAACAGCTAACAGCTAACAGCTAACAGCTAACAGCTAACAGCTAACAGCTACAGCTAACAGCTAACAGCTAACAGCTAACAGCTAACAGCTAACAGCTAACAGCTAACAGCTAACAGCTAACAGCTAACAGCTAACAGCTAACAGCCAGCCAGCCAGGGCGGTGCTCTGGACCTGGCTGGGGTGCGGTGCATGCCAGAATCCCAGCCCTGTCTCCAGCCAGGGCGGTGCTCTGGACTGGCTGGGTGCGGTGCCATGCCAGAATCCCCAGCCCTGTCTTCCAGCCAGGGCGGTGCTCTGGACCTGGCTGGGGTGCTGCCATGCCAGAATCCCAGCCCTGTCTTCCAGCAGGGCGGTGCTCTGGACCTGGCTGGGGTGCGGTGCCATGCCAGAATCCCAGTCTTCAGCCAGGGCGGTGCTCTGGAGTCACAGTGTCTTCCAGCCAGGCGGTGCTCTGGACCTGGCTGGGTGCGGTGCCATGCCAGAATCCCAGCCCTGTCTTCCAGCCAGGGCGGTGCTCTGGACCTGGCTGGGGTGCGGTGCCATGCCAGAATCCCAGCCCTGTCTTCCAGCCAGGGCGGTGCTCTGGACCTGGCTGGGGTGCGGTGCCATGCAGAATCCCCAGCCCTGTCTTCCAGCCAGGCGTGCTCTGGACCTGCTGGGTGCGGTGCCATGCCAGAATCCCCAGCCCTGTCTTCCAGCCAGGGCGGTGCTCTGGACCTGGCTGGGGTGCGGTGCCATGCCAGAATCCCCAGCCCTGTCTTCCAGCCAGGGCGTGCTCTGGACCTGGCTGGGGTGCGGTGCCATGCCAGAATCCCCAGCCCTGTCTTCCAGCCAGGGCGTGCTCTGGACCTGGCTGGGTGCGGTGCCATGCCAGAATCCCCAGCCCTGTCTTCCAGCCAGGGCGGTGCTCTGGACCTGGCGGTGCCATGCCAGAATCCCAGCCCTGTCTTCCAGCCAGGGCGGTGCTCTGGACCTGGCTGGGGTGCGGTGCCATGCCAGAATCCCCAGCCCTGTCTTCCAGCCAGGCGGTGCTCTGGACCTGGCTGGGGTGCGGTGCCATGCCAGAATCCCCAGCCCTGTCTTCCAGCCAGGGCGTGCTCTGGACCTGGCTGGGGTGCGGTGCCATGCCAGAATCCCCAGCCCTGTCTCCAGCCAGGGCGGTGCTCTGGACCTGGCTGGGGTGCGGTGCCATGCCAGAATCCCCAGCCCTGTCTTCCAGCCAGGGCGGTGCTCTGGACCTGGCTGGGGTGCGGTGCCATGCCAGAATCCCCAGCCCTGTCTTCCAGCCAGGGCGGTGCTCTGGACCTGGCTGGGGTGCGGTGCCATGCCAGAATCCCCAGCCCTGTCTTCCAGCCAGGGCGGTGCTCTGGACCTGGCTGGGGTGCGGTGCCATGCCAGAATCCCCAGCCCTGTCTTCCAGCCAGGGCGGTGCTCTGGACCTGGCTGGGGTGCGGTGCCATGCCAGAATCCCCAGCCCTGTCTTCCAGCCAGGGCGGTGCTCTGGACCTGGCTGGGGTGCGGTGCCATGCCAGAATCCCCAGCCCTGTCTTCCAGCCAGGGCGGTGCTCTGGACCTGGCTGGGTGCGGTGCCATGCCAGAATCCCCAGCCCCTGTCTTCCAGCCAGGGCGGTGCTCTGGACCTGGCTGGGGTGCGGTGCCATGCCAGAATCCCCAGCCCTGTCTTCCAGCCAGGGCGGTGCTCTGGACCTGGCTGGGTGCGGTGCCATGCCAGAATCCCCCAGCCCTGTCTTCCAGCCAGGGCGGTGCTCTGGACCTGGCTGGGGTGCGGTGCCATGCCAGAATCCCCAGCCCTGTTCCAGCCAGGGCGGTGCTCTGGACCTGGCTGGGGTGCGGTGCCCATGCCAGAAATCCCCAGCCCTGTCTTCCAGCCAGGGCGGTGCTCTGGACCTGGCTGGGTGCGGTGCCATGCCAGAATCCCCAGCCCTGTCTTTCCAGCCAGGCGGTGCTCTGACCTGGCTGGGGTGCGGTGCCATGCCAGAATCCCCAGCCCTGTCTTCCAGCCAGGGCGGTGCTCTGGACCTGGCTGGGGTGCGGTGCCATGCCAGAATCCCCAGCCCTGTCTTCCAGCCAGGGCGGTGCTCTGGACCTGGCTGGGGTGCGGTGCATGCCAGAATCCCCAGCCCTGTCTTCCAGCCAGGGCGGTGCTCTGGACCTGGCTGGGGTGCGGTGCCATGCCAGAATCCCCAGCCCTGTCTTCCAGCCAGGGCGGTGCTCTGGACCTGGCTGGGGTGCGGTGCCATGCCAGAATCCCCAGCCCTGTCTTTATGCCCCCCCTTTCCATCAGCCCCTCCTCTCATTGGTAGGACTGTGCCATCATGTGCTGGTAGGAAGCCGGTGACCACACGGGGTCTGAAGTGAAGGGTTAGTCTATGCGATGATGCATATACCGCTGTACAATATTTCTGATTATACCTTAATAAGAAATAGAGATTAACAAGAGTCGAAGAGACACTTATTTTTATCGCCCTGTACCTTGTTGTGGCCACTAACGGACCATATGTATATGTGGGTGAGGCTGGGTGGACAGCGTGTTTCTAAAACTTACAACTGTTCTAAAGAAGGAAATTTAGAAATAAACAAATTTACAATAAAAGCTAAATGGATTAAAAAAACACAGTATGATTTCAAACTTAATTATTTTGAGAACGTTTCAGTAAAGTGTCTTGTTTTTTGTTTTTAAAACTGCATGATAAATAAAAAAATTTAACAGATAGCTGCTGACGTTTTATTACTTTTTTAGTGATGTTGGTAACTCTACAATTTAATCACAGATTAAAGAGACGAAGCTACCAGACAATGCCTGATAATATTTACCCACTTGTATTGCCCAGTCCCTGGACTGACATACCCGAGCTCGCACGCAGCCCAAACATTCAGCAGTCTTTCGAAAGTCAAGCGACAATGCCGAAGATCCGTAAAGAACTTGTGACATCCTTCCTTCCACACAAAAGCAATAACAAACTTATCCACTCAGATTTTTTCCAAGTGCTCTCCACCTACAGACCCCACCACCTGACTATGACCTGATAAAACCATCGGACTGTAAAGGTTCAATTTGCGTAATGGACTAGTCGGCGGAAGGTCTTGTCTTGTTCTATAACTGTGAGCATCTGGACCACCTAAGTGCTGTGCCGAGCTTTCTAGTGCTACCTCTCCACCTTCCCCTCCTGCATTCCATCCTCCCTCCCACAAAGACAGCCACACACGGACAACGGACGTCCTGCCTCTGTGCTGCTGAGCAGTGGAGCTCTCTTCTTCATCACATTCGTAATAATAAATTTTCATATTATTGATTTCATGTCTGTTGGTTGGTCTGCAGCAGTTTGTATGGCGCTGTGTACATATTATGGGCAGCACAGCCAATTCCTGATAGTCGACACTTTATACTGTATGCCATACTACACAGTGTGAGAGCTCTCGACAGAAAGATGGATAGTTTTCAGGGAAATTGATTCTGAGTTCTTTCTGCAGCAAACAAAATCATATAAACATTCTCCTTGCATTTATATATATATACACACGTGCACTTTCGTCCACTGTAAATAAACACATCAAACGCAATAAGACATTGAATAATTTCATTAATTTTTTTCGATTTTATTGTTTTCATCGAACAATTCACACGATCCACACAGCTATATGCCACTGATTATAAACCTCAGGTAACCATTCAACAAGACTGAGTTCCAGAAGACTAATTCCCATACACAGACACTAATCAAAGGTATCACCATGGTAATGAGGGTAAAGGTCTGAAATTATGCACACCTTTGTTTGTTTGTAGACACTAATGGCGGTAAACAAAACATTCAAATATTCCATAATTAAGCCACCTGAAGTGCATGTGTTCATGCTTTTCAATCTCTTTCTATATTAATGTTAAATTCGTGCAAGGCCCACAGGCTGGACAGATATAAAACTTAATTTCAGTGGCTCGTGACGTGGGTGCATGTCCTGGGCACGTGACCACCCACGTGACCCACCCACCCCCGCCTTGCAGCCGTGGTGGTGCTCTTGCCCGGTGGTAAAGCCAGGCCGACCCACCCACCCCGCCTTGCAGCCGAATCCCCCAGCCTGGCACTGGGTGCCACAGTCCTGCCTCCTGCAGCGACCTCAACGACCCCGCCTTCTCTTGCCCTCGTGGACAGGGCTGGGCCATCATGGGAAGGGTGCGCCAGAGAAAATCTGTTTCCCGCGAGTATACCCGCGATCAGTGTGGAATTCAAATTTGATAATGTCAAGGGTGGAGTTTTTATGTTGACTTTTTATGTAGTTTTGTAAATAGAAATGAATGAGTAATTTTGTTCTTGTTTATAACTGTTATAGGTTCAGTTTCATTGGTATCCTGTAGTATTTTGACCAGAAAAGTTGAGGTCGCTCGTGCAGAGACAGAGTCATATTGAGCTGTGAGGTCGCTCGTGCCTAAAGGGGAGACGTCAGTTGTGTTTGTTTGTTTGTACGATTCAAGTTAACGTGTGTGTGTGTTGTATAGAAGCTTTATATATTTGGACCATGGAACATTAGTTACCAGTGACTGTTGAAATCAGTGTTGTTCCGAACTTTTCACTTTTTATCCTTAAGTTTGATCTTCATCACTTTCTTTCAGGACTGTTTGGAATTAGTGATAGTAATAAGTAATAAAAAGAGATAATCTCAGTTAGTAGTAAGCATTAACTGATGTATGTTTACTAGCAACTTGTTTCAACTTTTATCGTATACTGTATTTTAAATTTGTTGTTATGGTATAAATTCAGTTTTTATTAAACGTATACATGTCTTTTCTAAAGAAAGAAGTGCAAATGTCCAGGTGTGTATGTGTGCGTGAGTGACAGGTTGCTCGTCCCCAAAAGTCATCGCTAATTGGGTTTTAGCGTCTGTCCCCTAGAGGAGGGTCAAAGCTTCATATATTCGTGGAATATGTAGATATAGTGGATTCCTGGAACATCAGTCTCATGCGACTTCAACTAAAGGTGTCGTGAGTTCATTCTCAGGTGTGAGCCGTATTAGTCGTCATCTTGTGCCGAACTGTACATCCTAGTATTCATCAGATCCGACTGTCTACTAATCTGAGGAAAATAAAATTTTCTTTAAGTTCTGTGTGTATAGTTGGAATCGTGAAAAAATAATAAATAACTACCTTTCTTTTCAACAATGGTGATGAAAGTGTAAGTAACCACTTCTTTCTTATCTATCTATAAAATCACTTATAGAATCAGCTTTAAATGGCTGAGTGTACATCCAATGGACATTGATTCATATTTGCTATCGTGTACTACCTATTAACATTTTAGCTATGTAGTGTACACGGACTGATCCACCATTTACAAGGATAGCTACACACTGCGGCCAGACCATCGGATAGTCGCGGCTCCTTCCCTAGCACCAGTCTCTTCCTCCTTCTTGTCCCAGGGAAGAGGACGAAAGTTCCCAAGCAGATTTTTCTAGCTCTAATTCTCTTACTCATAGGATGTGGTATCTAGTTTAATACCTCTCTTTGTATTCTTTTTTCCTTCCATCTACTACATACTCGCATTTAGCCAAACTTGGAGTTAACAAAGGACCGCGCTTTTACCATTTTCATCAGGATACGAATTCTGGCAGATGTGTCGGAAATGATGAGAGATATGCATTCATCTCAAGTGCATTAGCAGGAAGGAACTTGTTGTTAAGTGGCTTCTTTCCCAGAAGAGAAATAGCTTACAAAGAGCGGTGTGATAGCACTTGTTTTAATGATGGTTGCATAGACATCGACGCGTATGTCTACGAACGGAAGTGCGTACATATGCAAAATCATGATCAGCTGCTAACCTAAAATGGTGAAACATATAATATTGTTAGGTTCTATCACGAGTTTTAAGAAAAATTTTCAATATATTACAAAATACTTGGCTTCCCTCAGATATTATCCCAGGAGTTATTGTTGGTTACAAGACCTGTGTTCTCAGACTTCGATTCGTCAGTTCTCACTGGGTTATTAGCGTGTCTCGTGAACGAAAAGAAAGGTGAAAATAATGGAAGAAATAATTTATTTCACACAAATTATTTAAAGCCGCGGGCCAACAAAGTGTATCAGACCAGCATTCCTTATGTACGTACATTCTATGCTTTATCAAAAAGTCCACCATCACCAAAAAATGACCCCCCCCCCAAAAAAACCCCCACAAAAACAAAAACAAAAAACAACAACAACCTTCAATACACTTATGACTCTTGACTGTAAACAATACGGGGTGATTCGTCACTCCCAGCAATAAATGCTCCCAGGGACATGTTTGTATTACCGGCACAGGCGAGTGACCGGATGCAATCACGTGACATCACAGGAAGTGGAGCGAGAGGTTGTGGAAGATTCCGTAAGGGAAGTGTATATAAGTAGTTGGGATTGGAGGGGTGGGAAGGCTTTCTTGAGATTCTACGGTGTTCAAACGAATTCTAGTTGGAATATTCTAGAAAGGAAGATAACAAGACAATATAATTAACCGTCAGCACTTCACTTCCCAGGAAGACAGGGTAAGTGCCGAGACACTGCTTGTGGGGAAGTGGAGGGTACTTCTCAAATGCCTTTGACTTATTTAGTAAATGACTAGAAACAACTAACATCAGAAGGAGAAAATTGATGATCCAAGTGTTGGCAAAGTGGAAAAAAAGAATCTGGTCGTTCGTCTCCAGGCATCGCCAATTTGTTTTCAACGTCTGTGGCCTAGTAGAATGATGATAAGAAGACATTTGAGGAGGGAACGTGTGTTTCGTGACAGACACAATCTTTTTGACCTGTATGATCCGTGATATAGCCCTAGTTGCTGGCACGGCATAAAACAGAAACAATGTGACCTGTATGACGACGTTGAACTCTACGCTCGATTTCGCTTTCGGCGAGTCGATATCATGTACCTGTGCGATTTAATACAGGACATCGACCACCCTGGCTTTTAAATTTGATCATTTTTTTAAAATTTGGGCCCATTCCCGTTTTTGCTCTCCACGAGCACTGATGGCAACTGCTATGTCTTTCCACAGCTGATTTTTTTTTTTTCGCGGTCCACGTATTGGAAAGTGTCGCAAAAGCCCTTCTTTGTGCTCTTCACCAAGCTCATGAAAAGCCGAATCTCACAATCCCTCCAGCTGGCCATACGGGTTTTTTTGCTTTTTTGTTTCTTTTTTGAACTTCTCTTTTTTTTTATATTAAACAATACATATACAGAACATAAGAAAAACTACCGCACACTTCAATTTACATAAATAGATCAACAAATATATCTCTGACAATCTACACAAATCTTTCCTCCATCTCACCCTACCCTATGAAAGGACAGGTCACGATCACCCATATATTATCTTCACGTATACAAATACCAAATCAGGGAAGGAAAACATGTCTATTCACAAACATTTTCAAGTAGGTATAGGGTATCCAGACTACGAGGAGACATAAGGGATACATGATTTTTTACAGATACATAACAATATAAGTATACATAACAAACAAGCGATATTTTACAATATACCAACATAAAAAACAAACATATACACATAAATTAACAAAAATTTTAAGAATACATCCATCTGCCCAGAGAAGCCAAATATCCTGTATGCTTTTAGTACATCTGTCCAGATCGAAGCTGTTTGCATTAATATACATGTAGTGGCAAACTGCAGGGCCCAGTTTGTCCAAATAACCTATTATTTTATGAGTAGACAGAAATTTTTTTTTCAGCTGTGGTTGCTTTTCTTTATTTTCCGCAGCCATGATAATTTTAACGCATTCATATAAGTTTTAACATCAGGTATGCCCATGCCTCCAGCCTGGATATTTTTAATGGATATTTTTCTATTAATTTTATCATTTTTTCCATTCCAAAAAAAACCTAAGGATAGATTTGTGTATGTCATTTATAACAAAGTCTGGAGGGTTAGGTAGTAGTAACCGCGGGGCCACGTGCAGCAAACGTGCGTGAGCCTGACTCTGCGGTAGTCTCCCTTGACACGTGGTGATGTTCAAACAGTGTTGGAGACGGCGTCAGGAGATAGCCAGCCACCTAGGGTGTGTTTGTGGCGCGCGGGGTGTCTAGTTTTGCCTTCAGTCTGGCACTTATCACTGTGACCACTCGCCACTTTCCTCCATCAATTCCTATTGAAGTTGGCATTTACTTGCATATTAATGTTCTGACAAGGGATGAAATATATTTCATATTATCCAACACATCAGAGGAGGTGGCATCATGTCAAAGCAACACATTAACTATAATATTTCTTTGAATGACACGTGTTTATTTTTCAATAAAACGTTTGTAATTTCCCCTAGAATCTTTAGTTATTGTGTTTCACTTATATTTTTGAATGAAAAAAGAACAGACCTAAAATATTTTATCTAAGAATGGGTACAGAATGTTAAAAAAAGAAAAAAAAAAAGGAAAAAAAGAAAAGAAATTGGCTCTGAACTTGTAGCTTGTCTTCCTCTATAGATTTATGACACTCACCATCCTTACCGTTTGTTCCCTTCTTTGTTGTGTCTTCTATGTTTGTCTTTTATTAAGTCTGCATAGTTTTTTTCTCCTTTGTTCCTACTTATTTTGTCCATGTTTTCTACTTGCCTGAAGCGCTGGGAGCATGCTCCTTCGTGAGAGTGATTTTGAGCTATATAAATCATAAGCCTGATATAATTATTTTTTCTTTTTGCCGCAACCCCAAATGGCACAATAAATGTATTTTACGCTTACCTGTTACCTGCCAGTTGTATTTACACATGCTTGACAGACTTGAACAGACTACAGAAAACAACTCAGAGTTTAAAGGGAGAGAATTCAAATTTAACATATCAAGGAATACGTAGTTGTGTCCCCGTCGAAGGTACCCACATGCCTGTCTGCGACAGACTTCTCAGCACTCGATTACTGAACATACCCCTGTACTGCAAAACATTACCTTGAGAAGAAGAAGAAGAAGATGATGAAGAAGAAGAAGAAGTAGCAGCAGAAGAAGAAGAACAACAACAAATCTTGCTCAAGACATTTCCGTTGATGTCAAGCTTTTGGGGTCGGGTGACGACCTACACTAGACAGCAGAGTCTGAGGCCCGCAAGGGACAGAAAATATGAGGCGGTTAGATTAGTAGGTTAGATTGGTGCAGATCGCGAACACCGTCTCCGTAGCGTAGGGGTTATCTTGCTAAAGAAAACAAAAACAGACCGATTAAAATAAACAATTTCAGTAAGGGAGTAAACATTGATTTCTTCTGTCTCCTTTTAAAGACTTGATTTTTTATATTTATATTATTTATATTATTTATATACAATTTTTCAGTGCAGAACTGGTAACAAACACTGAAGAATGGGAGATAACAAGCGAAACCTTTTTTTTATGTGTCTTACGTCCCTTTGATTAGTTTCTCCTCTGCCAGTTTGAATGAGTTGTTTAGTGTTCGTCTATGCTCACAGTCAAAATGCTCAGGTTATTAGCTTGAGTATTATTTTAATAGCTTAACTCAGTAATTGAACAAAATTTTAATTCAGGTGGACCTTTGAAAACGTTATCAAAGAGACTGGTATAAACTTTACACCAAAATTTGTTTGATTGTTTTATGGTTAATTGCTGTTTATTCGTTTGAGCTCAGCGCACTGTCTCCCAACCCTGCGCCTCCCTGTGGGTTCCATCCCAGAGCTTGCCTCGTTTTTCTCATAGTGTATAGTTTATTGTTTTTGTATGGAATGAGTTTTTTCTTTTTAGTTTTAAAATGCGTTGTATTGAAATGCCATTTTTATTTGTAGTTTTGTCATCTTTATTCTCCCCATTCCGTATAAATTTGTTTGAAATTGGTTTCAATTGAGTTTGATATTACACAGTCTCAACCCCTCTGCTGGTAGAAGAAACTTGAGGATTTTAAGGCTGAAAAGAATATCCGAAAGGTGTATATTCTCTTTTACACGCACTTTTTCTAATCTCTGTTATTCAGGATTTTTAGAAATATTTATGCACTTGATCTTTTCTGATTTTCTTTACTGTTAATGTTTGATTTGCTGGGTGTCATGTGGGATGTATGAATGATTGTTTCCTTTCCTGCTCTCTCTCTCTCTCTCACATATATATATATACAAAACACTTGCAGAAGGAAAATAGATAAGTTAACAGCCAGATATTAATTATTTAGTTGTTGTAAGTGACTAAAACGATGTTATGAAAATTAGTGCACCGATATACTCCAAGACAGGGTTTTCATCATGTTCCTGATCGAAATTTATTTTCACTTCACTTCAGTAAGGCCGACTGTTACATATACGTTACTAATGACCCAGTGGGTCTACTTGTGTTACTTATTTCGAATACAGAGCAATGTTGTCAACAAAAAGATCGCTATAAATATTCTCTTAAACATCTACAACGTAGGCCTTTTGTGCTGCAAATCTGGGCAGGCGATGCCTTTCGTTTGCCCTTATGTATTAAAAAAAATTGACACACAAGAAACAATTCAAAGATAATATATATACACACTAAAACATATCACGATATACAAACAAAATCTCAGCTCCTATTTTAGGTAATTATGTCCCCTGAATCAAAGTATCAATTGACCACTAGGGTCGCTCCTCTCAATGTGATCATTGCTGTTTACATCGAAAACTTCGAGTAATGAGATATCTTGTTCTAATCATTATCTTTGATGATAATAAAGTGGTGCGATAGGAGGCTTTTCCGTCCGACACAAAAATATTTGGTTATGTCCCTTGACGCGCCATCTGGCAGGTGTTTTGATGTCAAGCTGCTGCGTGTATCCAGCATCACATAATTACTCTATCTCTTTCTTACATCACCTGTGATTTTTCAACAAGTGAGTGTTGCTTTGAATCACACTTAAATGATTCCATAGATTTCCCAAAGTGAAACAGATAATAGACCAGAATAATTTAACAAGGGGCATATTACATAATTTAATAAATGGCCTGATTACATTATTTATGAGTGGCATGATGACATTTTCTAAAAGTCTTTACTATTTGTATTTGGCCCACATTTGCACATACAAATAATAGTTACTTAAAAAAAATTGTTCATGAACAGAAAGTATGCAAAATAAAAAAATACAATTTATCTAAAATTGTCATATCAACGATCCTTTACATTTCATGATTTGAAAATTACCAAAGCAATTAAGAATTGAACTATTAAATTATGTCAAAGGTATACTATTGTCTCTTCAGTATGTGGTTCATGTCGTGTGTGCTATATTAATACATGTATCAAATATTTGCAAACGCAAGCTATTAACAGGTGAGGAGGCAGCGGTATAAATCTTTACATGTGTATGCGATGTTTTCCTACTCGTACCTGCCAGCAGTCATGACTCATGTTTAACAGCACTGACTGACCTTCGGTGCCAGCTACGAAATGAAATGAATGAATAGTCCAGGGACCTTTCCAGACACAATAAATATACCGACTGTCCTCGAGTAAATAATACGTTTGTCTGCAAAAACTCCAGAAGAAAACTACTTGAGACTTACCTCCGTTCGCCACCCTAACGGCTCGGAAAACGAGTTTTCTGACCAGTCTGCACCTTTCTTTGTCCATCGCTGGCCACCCCTGTTGTTAACTACTTTTGTCAGATTTCCTGACTGTGTTCCGGGTAGACTACTCACCGCCTTTAGTTGTTGAGACAAACACTAATTAGGACCCGCCGTGACCCGCCCATGCGCTGAAAAGGAAAATGTCGACTGATACTCTCGTCACGTGATAAAAGAGCCCCCACCCGTGCCACCCTAACCCTGGCCGTTAGAATCGCGCAAGACACTCGTCTGGACGTGTGTGTGTGTGTGGGGGGGGATTGGTGTTTTACGCCGTGTCAGCAGCTAAGGCTATATTACGGCAAGCAGCCAGCCCTGTAAACAGATGCCACGTGCAGAGAAAGATCAGCGTGCCCGAGAAGAGAAATGAACTCAGGGCAGCCAACCTTCACTGTATTGGTGACAGGCGCTAACAGCGCTAACCGTTGCGCCACCGGACCGCTCTTCGTCTGGACGTGACTGGGTAACCAAGCAGTCAAGTGTTAACTACTTCACCATGTAGAAAACGAGATCGAGAAGGAGGAAGATAAAATGCTGACTTTCAAGCTTCCACTCTTTGTGATCATAGCAATAGTCCAACGTATAGCTTCGACAGAAAAAAACGTACATTTACTTTTTATTACTATTAGTGTTGCTACTTATTATTATACTACGATAGATCTTTTAATTGTTTCTGGTCTTTACAATTTTCGAAAAGAAACAAAGCATGAACAAAGTGTGGGCTGTTTCATATTTCATATATATATATATCAGGCCCAGCAAAGTCTGTGCCTTTTGAGAAAACCCAGCAGCTTCAATGTCAGGTCTGGGATTTTGGGGACTGTTTACAGGTATCTTGTTGACAGCATACTCACATTTAACATCGCCGCCTGGTATGGTCACATACTTGTCAAAGACAAAGCGAGGCTGGCCAGTCATCCACCAGGCCAATAAAATTACTGGTGCACCACTGCCACGGTCTGACTTGCACCTTCATGCAGTAAGAAAAATGTACATAGCATCCCCTCAGACCAATCTCACCCTCTCCATCACAACTTTCAGTTGTTGCCCTCGGGCAGGCGCTACAACGTGTCACGTGCGCGAACAACTGACTTTCAAAGGTCCTTGGTGCCAGCAGCCACCGCCATCCTCAATAAAAGGTGCAAGGACTCGTACTATACTATCATACTACCTGGCATCCTCCTTAGGAGGTTTACATGTATGTGTGAGAAGATGTAGGTGTGCGTGTGTGTTGAATGTCTTGTATGGGTATGTATGTCAGCCCATTATGTTGTGTGTGTGTGTATATATACTCATATTTTGTTTGTATATGTGGTTGGGTGTGTTAGCAAAAGAAAAAAAATTGTCTTGGACTTCCTCGAACAGATAATAAAGTTGGACTTGATGAGATTTTAGATATGTCTTGTTTATTCTAAATACATGTTTTGTTACTAATCCTAGGTTATTGTTTGCACAGTATGTAGAAAACCAACTAATTTGACAGCCCACTCACTCTAGCTCTTTCACCAAAAAGCCATCCCGAAGCGAGCTTCAAAACTCCATTCGCAGCATCAGCCACCCAGTTTTTCTCCTGATCATTATTCACTCTTTCCTTCATCACTTCTGTGGCAATTTCTTGCATCTTTCCTTCCATCTCCTTCTTTAACTGTTCTTGATTTGCCTTGTTCTCTTTCTCTATTTTCTGTCGTAACTGCTTTTCTAGCTCCGCTTTTTCTCGCTGAGCATTTTCTATCATCTCTCTCTTGCTTTCCTTCATCTTTTCCTCAAAATCCTTTCGGTACTTCTCTATTTCTTCAGTCTGTCGAATGCCCATCTCTTTCATCTGTTTCTCCATCTGTTGCTTCTCTTTTTTCTTCATCTCTCGAAGCTCTTCTTCCTTCTTTTGATTTTCCTTTTCAAACATTTTCAGTTTAGCCTCCAGTTCTTTCTGTATCCTTTCTTTGGCACTATTCTCTTCTTCTAACCTTCGTTTTTCGTATTCTTCCTGATCCTTCTTGATTCTTTTCTGGTATTCTTGAAAGAACTCGGTCTTCTCAACAGACTCTTTGTCAGCTTCAGCCATCCTCTGCTTCACAGTCTCCTCTATCTTGCTGTTGATCTTGTTTAGTACATCGCACGTATATTTTTGACCCCCATTCTTATCCATCATCTGTCTGATCATCGCCAGCAGATCCTTTCTTTGTTTGCTCTTCTCTTTCTTGGAGGCAGTATTATCGAACACAATATATCTTCTGTTACAGTCATTGAGGAGTACTCTGAAATCGTCTCCCATTTCCTTTAGCGAATCTTCTGGATGATTCTTATCTCTTTTCAAATTATCGCCACCAGTAAATAGAAGGATCATGTGTTTGGCCATCTGGCTTTCGAAGATCTTGAGGAGTAGCTGGTATGTCTGGAACTCCTCTTTTGTGTAACGGCCAAGCTTGACGACGTAGAGAAAGACGTCAGGACCCGGATGTAAGCCACTGACAGCTTTAACTATCGTCATTCCGATTTCTTCATTTGTTCGTTGAGGGTCAAAAAGACCCGGGGTATCCATTACCTGCAGACACATTTTAATACACTGATAACATTGAATGTATTTAAACATTTTAAGAGAGAGACAGACAAGACTGTGTATGTGTGCAGCCGAAAAGTGCTTGCTTTCCGTGCGTCGTCGTCGTCGTCGTCGTCGTCGTCGTCGTCGTCGTCGTCGTCGATCTACAGCACCGAATTTCAGCCATAGGTGCGAGCTCACAGCGATTTACAAAGAATGGTGTACTCGTTAAATAACCCAGGGCTGTTCTGAAGATGACATCTTGTTAGATCAAGATGTTGATGAGTCACAGTTTACATCTGAAGATCGTCAAGCCATTTGTCAAAAAAAAAAAAAAAACCAGAAAAAATCAAGAGCGTAGACAATATCGTGAGAAGTTTGCTGATATCCACATACTTACCAAGCAAACATAAACTACAACAATGTTAAAACATGACTGGCGATGATGTAAGGTCCACCGCAGTGAGGACATGTGAAAAAAAAAAACTGTCATGGCGCGATAGCTAATTAAGGCTGGTCGAGGAAATCACTAGATGGAAAAAAAACCCAAACCCATAGGCAGGTAAAGTCCTTCAAAATGCCGAGGACGTCACCAAAACGTTTAGGTCAATACAATGAAACAATCTCAACAAATTAAAGCAGAAAAATAAAACTGCGGAGGCAAAACTGGTCCCCTCAAGTCCAGAGAAAATAAAACCAATAACCTTGCATAGAGCATGGTCGCCACGCTAGTAGAACAGCAGGGACCTGTTCTCGCAAGACTGAAACTACCTACACTGGTCTAGTTCGGCCACCACGAAACTCTAAGATGATACTTCAGGGTATTTTCAAGAGATGTCAATGCTGTCACGGACTCAACCATGAACAGTATGTTGCCTCACTTGCTTATTATTTTAGAGACGCTGACAGCAACTGAACAACTGAGCGTTGACATCAGTTTGTGTTTGTGTGTGTGTCGCCAGAAGAAGAACTAGACTACAAACGTGATAGTTGAGGGATGACTGAATGAATGAAGGATATAGGTTGTAACAGTTACTACAGTTTGCTGTCATTGTTGAGTGAGATCTGATTTGACCTTCACGGTGACACGACAGATGAGACATGAATGACTACTTTGACCGTTAGGACTGACGTAATCTTCAGTGCTCGCATTTTAAATCTTTAGTCTTACAACGAGACTTTTAGTTAATCCAACAGAAATAAAGAGACAAAAGTTACATCTTAAACATTCTCATAAGCTAGAGAATAGTTGTGTGCCTTCAGCGTACTCGGTAATTCCAGGGAGGGTTCATCTAGGAGCAAAGTGCAGACGGAAGCTCGCTCTATTGCCCAGTTTGAGAAGGTAAGTATTCAGCTGGTGCACTAGAGGCACGTTATTTTTTTATGATGTTTTCTAGCAGAATTTCTGTTTCTGCGCTGGATTTCTGCAGCATGTCTTTAAGGCGCTGACAGAATTTAAAGAACATTCTACAAAGGCTATTTGTCTCAGAGTTTGTGCTGCCTCTCTCTATTTATGTCAGGGTGTGATTTGATTCTTAAGCTCTCATACAGAAAAAAACAACGCCAGAAGCAATTGCTCTATGATAATTGAGCACATAAATACAGTAAGTAACGAGCTGGCTATATCCACCTACATTCAGCAGGGTCCTATTCAAATATTCTTAGTATGGGTACCTCAATAGTCCGCCTCTTGTGGGTCACCACATATCTTTCTGCATCCTTAGTCACTCCTGTCAAAAATGATCCTGTCTTAAACCTGTCTTCGCCAAGAATCGTGTTTCCTGTAGAACTTTTCCCGCTACCAGACTTTCCCAGGAGGAGGATACGAAAATGCTCATCTGTAGAAGAAAATTCATTTTTGTTTATTGGAATTAGTTTCAACTTTCAATGTGCTACTTTTAAATTTTGTTAGAGCGGTGGTCATTGAAGATATGAATTTGGTTTACAAGATCTCAAAAAAAGCTAACAAGAAGTAGAAGTGACAGTGATGACCTACCTGTAACAGCGTGTGATGGAAATACTATGACTGAAGAAAGCAAGAAAGTCGAGAGGCTGCTCAACCGACCAAGCCCTCCAGTACTAGCCAATATCCCAGAAAGTGAAGAAGACCTGGACATAAACCTGTCCAGTCACCATCGCTGAAGTAAAGGAAGCCATCCAAGAGCACAAAAATGGCAAAGCGCTAGGGCCTGATGTGATTTTCTCCGAAATTTTAATTAAATTTGGAAGAAGAAGAAATATCAAAGTTGCTCTTCCACAAAATATTGAATCCTGAAGAAAAACCAGATGGATGGGGAAAAAAATCATAATCTTCAAACTGCCAAAGAAAGATGATTTAGAAGTCTGCAACAACTGGCGAGGCATAACCCTGTCACCACAAACAAGCAAGTTCTTTAGTTGTACCATTTTAAAGAGACTCACCAATGTTCTTGATGCCAAGAACAAGCAGGCTGTAGAAAAGGAAGATAATGCACTGATCAAATCTTCACCTTAAGAGAAATTATAGAACAATTCAAAAGATGGAATTGTACTCTGTATGATTTGTTCATAGACTTTGAGAAAGCATTTGACAGCATACACCGTGAGCCATTATGGGATATCATGCGTCCCTATGGAACACCACGAAAAAAAGTAAACGTGATAAAAAAACACCCTTTACAGGCTTTAATTGCCAGGTAGTTTTTTTTAGCAACAGCAAGTAAACTACAACATCAACACTGTTATTAAACAGGAATGTTTCTCTCACCATTCCTATTTATACTGAACTGGGCTGGCTTAGACAAGAAATGATCCAGTTATCCAGCTAACACACAGACGTGCAGGGAAAGATGAACAATGTGACCAAAACTGCACCAAAAATAGTAAACACGATAAAAACAAAAGAAATGAGGCAAAATGCCGGGTCAACAAGACCCCTTATAATTGATAACAAAGAAATAGAGTCCAAGAATTAGCACACCTTGACAGTCTAGTAACAACAGATGGAGATAGAGGAAAGAATGTGAATTAAGAATATTCATAAATTCTTCTTTTGGTCTTACTCTTTGGAAGGGAGTGCTGGAAGATATCAGCAAACATCAGGTCGAAACTAGCGACCTTTCAAACCAAATGTCTGAGGAAAATCTTGAAGATATTCTGGACTAACACAATTACTAATGAAGAAATCTTTACAAGAGACCGCTGCACAAATTTCACAACCTTAATCTAAAAAAGAAGATGGAAATGGCTAAGATATGTATGAAACCAGAGGCATCACATTAAATAACCCTTCATTGGCCAGACAAGAGAAAGTGTGTTCAGCCAAAGGAAACATGGAGAAGATTAGTAGAGAGAACTGAAACTGTCCTGGAACAGCATGCCTGAACTTGCTGATGACAGAAAAAATGGAGGTCTGTAGTGGATGCCTTATATGTACAGCCTTAGCTACGAAGAGGGCTAATGTATTAAGTAGCTATAGGTCTGTTTGTGCAAAGCAGCCACTCCTATAAACAGATGCCACATAAAGAGAAAGATAGCTTGTCGGAGGTTAGATTAGAACCCTCATGGTATTAGTGAAAGGCGCTAACGTTTTGGACTAACCTAATCAAATTTTGTAATGTTGTACTGTCTGTATTTTATAGGAGATTTATTATTGTGGAGTCTAACCTTTATTTTGTCCACATTGAGTTTAAGAAGTTACCGAATATATTTATTAGCTAAAGTTTTCAACAGGTGGTTAAAGGTAGTTACCTTGTTTGGACGACATGCTTCAAGCGCTGACTTGCCTCTGGTCGGTCAGACAGCTGCACGCAGAACCAAGGTAAAGACTTGAAAATATGGGGTCTGTTACTTGGGTATCTGTCAACAGCAAAGTAGATTGCGATTGGTCCATTGTTCACCAAGGTCACCTTCAAGCCTCCTCTAGGACTGTGCAGTGTTGATTGATATGTAAAGTAGTGATTAACCCACCTCTCACCTTCACAAACCGTGTTTTTAAGCTGGGAATGGCACGTATGTGACACACCCACCTTAATGACAAGACATCCTGAAAGAAGGTTTCTGAGAAATGATTCAAATACAACTTCACAGCTAACGGTCATTGACATTCTAAAGTGCTGGATGGAGAACAAATACAAGCACGACCTTTAAACGCCGTGGAAACATTTCTTCCTTGAAACTTTCATCATCAGAAATGTGTATATAGAGTTACACTGTTCTTAGAAAAAAATTGTAGAAATGGTTTCACAATAAATCTAGATTTTAATAAATTTTGACACACACACACTCAAAATCCCACACACGGACGAACACACACACACACACACACACGCGAGGAAATCAACTTACTTTCAAACTAAAGAAAACGTGCATAGGTAATGACGAATGTACGCGCGCGCGCACGCACACACACACATGTCCTATTTCTTTAAATTTTAGTTGTTTACCTCAGAACCCGGGTGAAAAGGTGGATTTGCAGTCACTGTGACCAGCGTATCTTGTTTCCTCTTAATCTTCGCTTCATTTCTCCTGAATGAAGTGCGAATGTCAAGAAAAATATATCAGCTCCGTGTTTCTCATAAACTGTCGACAGAATTATATGTTTATAGGTTGTTTTGCATCTCAAAATAACAAAAGGTCAAGGATATCTCTGGTAAAATTTTCAGAAATGTTTTTCCGTTAATGTGAGTAAAGACATGGAATAGAACAACAAGCTTACAAGAAGTAAGCAGCTTCCATCTTGGAATCGCCTGTCATCGAACAGTCTACATCTCTCTGTAAGATATTAACGACGTTGAGACTGTCAATAAAATCTGTTCAAAATGGTCAGTCTAAACATAGATGTCCATCAAGTGACTGAGAGCTAAGTTTTAGACGATCACCGAATATTTCTGTTCAATAACAAATTATTATTAATGCAAATAAATAAATACAATCCACCACAGCTGAACTCCGATAAACAGTATTCATGCGTGCTACGGTGGTCGAATTATCTAGAAATTATTATTATTATTATTATTATTATTATTATTATTATTATTATTATTATTATTATTATTATTATTATTATTCGCTTTTGTTCATAGGTATCACACGTGGTAGGCACCACAAACGGATAGTCTTCATAACTTTCAAAATATAGAAACATACCCACAGTAGAGAAGGTATTTACACAGGTTTAAAATGGAAGATGTTGCAATATAACTGCTTAGTCCTTCTGCTGAACTAGTAAAGTGCACAAAAAGCACACGGGATTAATGTACCCCATACTGAGCTAACCGCTTATTTTATTACTGAAATAACATAAATTTTAATTAGTATTTGCAACTTTTGAAGACTGGCAACGAAACTATATTTAAGATTTCAGATAATCTTGGTCCAGTGGGTCAAGTGAACATAATTACATAATGACCATAGCTCACGTCTCTTACATGCTCACACATACAATATTCAAATCACTTCAATATGTTTAAGATATCTCCATTTATTTTCCTTTAGATACAAATATTTCTTGAACAATGATATAATGTGTATACTTGTATATATTGATGACACAATGTTGTTTGTATTAATAATAGCATGTGCATGCTTGTATGTTTCAACGACACAATGTGTTTACTTGTCTATCTTGAAGAATGATCGGTATGTTGCCTTGTGTATGTATTTATTTTCGATGTGATACTGCTCACGATGAATATGCTTGTAAAACCAGTTTGGGGGTAAATGTCGAAAAGCACTCATATCATATCGAAGACCTATGTATGAATGTCAAAGGCCTTCATTCCTGTCTCCTCTACCCTCCTCACCCCATTCCACCTTCTCCACAAGTGAAGAACACGTAGGTCAAATAAGGTTCAAAGTTTCGTACTTGACAGGATGATAAAAAAAGTACACGAGACATGCTCAGGTAGGTTTCTATACAGTCAGACGACGCCCTTCATTATCTCGGGTCAGTTTACGGACCTCCAGTATGAGTGATTCGCATTCGGGTTTTCTTTGTTTGGCATGGTTGTCAATAGCAACTCCACGACGTCCACATTCTTCTAATACTCTGCCCAGCAGGTCCTTGGCGCTGCTGATGAGGGTCTGAACACTTCCCATGCTTTTCTTCAGCTCGTCACCTTCCGTGAAGACGATGATCACGTGACTGAGGAGATCCGGGCCCAGCATGGTCTTGAGCTCCCTGAAGGTCGTGAAGTCCTCCTCCGTGTAGCGGCCATACCTGACGACATACAGCACGGCGTCCGGCCTCATCTCGCGCACGTGACCCACGATGTCCTTGGCGACGTCTTCGTTTGACAGGTCACCGAACAGTCCCGGGGTGTCCATGACCTGAGGACACAAAATATTTTCTTCTTTCACATCTGTCTTCCTATCTGCCTATCCTACGTTTGCTTTTCTCTGTATTCTCATATTTTCGAAATTTGAAATCCATAGCTACATCACTAATTTGGTAATAACACAGAATTCTACATTTAATGTAAAATTACAGATCAAGGAATTTCCTTCTGGTGATATTTTGATAGAATGTGCAGTATACTGAAATTGCTACGAAATGGGTTAAGCAAGAACATTGTCAAAGCTTTGTAACCTAGCTCCTGTAGCTCTGTGACAGTTACCTCGATGGTCAACGATCTCTGTTTCACGGATTTAAACTCGCAGACTTTAGTGACACTTTTGACCCCATTTCCAACTTTGAACTTGTTGGTCCCCAGAATAGTGTTTCCTGTGGAACTTATCCCGCTTCCAGACTTGCCCACAAGCACCAGGCGAAGATTTTCTGACAAAAACATTACAAAGGGATATCGCAAAACTGAGGTGTGTATCTGTTGGGTAATCATGTGCTTCAAAAATGTGATGTTCTGAAATACATTCACGAACAGCCTGTTGCTTTAAAGTATATCATGACTGTTTTTTTTTTAAAAAACGTTTAATTTTTATGCTGATTATGGAAAGTATATTGGAGGTTACATTTTAATGCCATCACGATACCACATTAAAAACTGAAAGACTGTTAAACATAGTGACTTATTAACCGAGACGAGAGTTGAACTCCGGACAGCCAACCCTCGCTGTTTTGGTGACAAGCGATAACCCTCGCCCACCGGACCGCCCACATGACATAAGCGAATGCAATTTCTACCTGGAGAAAGTGAAACAGCACATACCTGTTCTGCCACTGAATAGTCTGCTCAGCATGCTTCCAGACCCACTCTCGTTTTTACCGTCATCAGAAGCTACCGACCCCCTGACTGTTTTTAACTGCCCTGTGTCAGAGGAGGGAACACTCGCTTGTCCCGACAACTTCGACACCTGCTGCTGATTTTTCTCTCCCGTTGTTACGGAGTTCGTTCCTTTTGTCCCTGTTTTATCTGCAGTTGTCTGTAAGTTCTCTCTCTTGGTCTCTTGGATCATCTTAGAACAAATCTGGCTGTTCTGAAGTACCTCAATGGCCCTCTTAAAAGCTAACAGCTCTATTCCGGACAAGACTCCAGTATTGAAGAATTCATTTACTTCTTCTGATTTGAGCAAAAGCAGTTTCTTTAGTGATGTCAGTCCCTTTCTTTCCAACACGGTGAGTGTCCAGTTGCTTATCCCCTCCTTGTTGGCCCAAGACTTGACCTGAGCATCCACATGGTCAGTGCTAGTCGGCAGAAGGGCAAGGGCTCTCTTGAGGACAAGACATTGCGCCAAGGACAACCTGCGGGGCACTTGAAAGGTTACTTCAATGTCATGGGCCGTGAGCATGCGCAGTAGGGACAATGAGGTGAAACCCTCGTCCTTGAGGATCTCAACAGTCCGAGGGTCAAGGCCTTCCTCTTGTGCCCACGCTTCAATTTGATCTGAAAGGCAAAATGACTGGAATCATTTGATTGACACACGTCCATAGGATTTATGTCTGTCTTTTTCGGATCATGTCATCAGCTTTAGGCTAGAGACAGACACGGAAGCAATAGAACAGTTTCAACAGTATACCACACCTTCAGGCCAGAGATATCTGAATTCACTGACGACCTCGGGAGGCAATTTACCTGTGGATTATAACTGCAGCAACTACTTCGCAACATAATCACTTCACCCACACACACACAAGCCTAGTTCCACAACCGTTTTGTACACAACACTAAACTGTCAGCTCATACAAAAATATAACAATCAGGAATATTTCTGGAACGTCTAAAAACTCGTAAAGCCATGTCTTAACAAAGACTGAGGTACACACCTACACTTACAACACACAACGCGTTAGGTTTGGTGGACACAGACATTTTCAGACTTAGGATTCCTCTATTATTATAATAATACCAGAAGACATACCTGGCCTGTGCGCCATGTCGTGTACAGAAAGACGTCAACAATCCGCCGTCTGCACCAACGAGTGTCGCGCTGTGGTGAGAGGACAATACGGCGCATGCGCAATGCACGAGTAACTAAAAATACAAGCAACTACGTCATGACAACCAGTGGCTCACCGGTCCATGCATACCTGTGTGGTCTTATCTACTCATGGAGAAAGCAGTTCCGACGCAGTTCCGGGTTACTTATAACACAACCACCCCCATGCTCAGGCAGCATACCCACCTTTTCACAGTACTGATAACACATTAATTAAATTTAATTAAAGTGACCACCGACATATTATCTGCCCTTGACCGTGGCGATGTTTCTGCCATGAGCATTATTAGTGATGTCGAAGATTGCTTGTTAGAAAACAAACTCAACGATGATAAACCGGAAGCCATCCTATACTTGAGAATCCACCAATCCGTCCACAAATCACATCACGGTGGGCGACATCAACATCACCTTTACATCTTCTATCAGGAATATGGGATTCATTGTCACTGCAGACATGTCCCTACATCAGGGGTGGGGAACCTTTTTTCCTCCAAGGGCTATTTTGATATTAATAACATAATCCAAAAATTATCAGCCTACAACAGCCTGCTCTGTTTAGTCAAGCTGTAGTTTGGCTACAGTGTGTTAACACTTCACAAAGTGTCAATTCCCAGCCTACCTGGCACTACTGTCCCCTGAGTCTCCACAATCAACCTTTTCGTAAATATTCTCTGCTCCTATAAAAAGCCTAGAGAAAAAGCTGTTTGAAGTCTGTAAAATGTATGCTTACAATTAAAAAGTTTCCGGAAAACCTTTTTTTTCTAATGCACAACTTTATGTTTGTAGTTGTGCAGTGAAAGTACGTTAATAACAATAATTACAATAAAATTATCATGACTATTTAATATACAAAACCTCCTCCTAGGAGTTCAAGCTAACAATGTCTCCGCACATGCTACACACCTAGACATCCTTGCACATGCACAAATAAACATAAGCTCAAACGAATTTGTACAAGCCAAAGCTTTTGCATTTGCTCATTCTTTGGAAATCCAGGGAAAGATAATGTCGGACACTTGTTGGCCTAAACTGTAGACTGGGGGAACCATCAATGTCAAGGATGATTGTTGTTGTTGTTGTTGTTGTTGTTGTTGTTGTTGTTGTATGGGTTAGCCATCCGTTCTCGCATCCAGTACAACCTGTCTGTGCCCAAGGAGCAATAAATTATGGTTTCCTAGTCCAGTCCACCTGATTGTTCTCATACAACTTCAATGGGGTCGCAAGCCCATCTACACACAGATATAAAAACTAGTTGTTTACATTTGCTAAAAGTTTTGTATTGTTGACATGTACCGTGTGTGGCAGTGAAAGGGAGATAATTGAACAGCCTAGAAAACCCCACGGTTAACACACAATAATACAATACAATGTAGTGCTGAGCGAATATATTACACTAGTAACTAGTTGCATCGATGCACATTGTCAAACAGACAGTAGACGAGATACTTCAACCAGAAGCAACAATTTTATTTGCAAGTGTAAATTGGACAAGAAACAAAGTGCATTATTAGCGTTTCTTTTTAAGAAAATATACAAAAATTGGGAATTGATTACGAAGTAGAGATTAAGGGATCCATAGATAGTTGTTAAGCATGGCTTGTTTTTTTCATCCTTTTAAACTTTATTCATTGAGTCAACTACACATTGGCTTCAGGCCTAATCTCTAACAAGTTTTGTATTCATTAAAGACTGAAACAGTCCCTCGAGCATCATGACACCATCAGTATAGCATGCATGTAGACATTTTTATGAATAATGCAGATATTGCATATATGCGCAAAAAACTGTTCAGTAAACAATAAAATGTGTCTCAACGACCACAATTTGTTTACAGTTTGGATGTGCTACAGAAGCAATTAAACAATTTCTAAATAAGCTACAAATTAAAATTCTTAAAGATAACAAACAAAAGGATAGCAAAGTATAGCCAAAGATTGCAAGGGATATAAATCTTTAACAAAGTTTTTTCTGCCTGCAGTGATTAAATAAAATGATAATTTTGAAAAGATACCTTGGAAACTTGTATTAAATAAATGACAGGACAACTAAAATCGTTCCAGTGATGAATAGTTTATAGCATTTTCCTTTTCATAAGAATGAGAAAGATTAACTTCTGTGTATCTTGTTGTGGAAGAGACAGTCAATCCTGTCTTATGGCAATGTCAGGGTCCTAGTGTATTCTGGCAAGAGCTACAGCCAGTCTTGACCACTAAATGCACATCCTTCAAAAGTTTCACTTTTCTAAAGAGCATATTTTATTTGAAGTACAAGAAGATATGTATGTATATATTAATATGTAGATATATGCAAACATTTTAGACATATTGCTAGTAAGACACCTATATAGATATACAAAGGTATAATAATAAAACCATCTCTGATGATTATTTGAAAATTGTAAAGAACAGAAAATTTTTTAAAGATATGGTGTAACAAAGCATAATGAGGATTTATGTACTTTAATATGGAAGTCATACATTGAACTGTTGGTATGAACACAAAGAGTAGAATCTGGTAAATACTCTTTTCTTCCCTTTAATTCTCTTTCTCATATTCCCTGATATTTTCTTTATCTTCTCATGTCTTTCTGTTCGTACTGAAAGAATGTGTCAGGAGGTAAAGATACTCTGAATGGTATATGTAGCAATGATAATTCTCATATACAAATATTGAATTGAGTGAATAAAATATGCTTAAAATACTTTTTTAAGTCACGTGACACATCTTTGAAACCTCGAACAAAGCTGTCGTCAATATTTTGACTTCCATAAGTACTACCACATCCATCTAGATGTACCTTGGCCTTCAACTTTCCCCATTATCAACTTTGATCTTTTTCCCTTCTTTTTTCACCTTACCCGCTCCCCTCTTCACAGCCTGTCTTACTGCCTTGTCGACCTCTTTCAGTAAGTCAGATTGAAACGGTTTCTCTTTGGTCTTTCCCATAGCATCTCTGATCTTATCCAAAAGTTCATCTGTTTGTTTTTTCTTTCTCTTTAGTATGGAAGTTTTATTGTCAAAAACAAGAAAGTTATCAGAGATCGCGGGGAAATTCTGACCCAGCAGTTTTTGCAGTTCCTCGCCGTAGTCCCTTTCCCTTAAGTAATCTCCCCCTGTAAATAAAAGGATGGTGTATGGGGATATTTCTGGCTCAAAGAGGTCCAGGAATCGCTTGTACATCTCAAAATCCTCTTTCTCGTAGCCGTTGAACTTCATGACGTAGACAAAGATGCAAAACTCAGGTCGGTAGGCCATCACAGACTTCACCACAGTTGTTTTCATTTCTTGGGTTGTTGCTTTGGTCCCTGAGAAACCTGGTGTGTCCGTTACCTAAACACAAATATTGCAAACAATAAAAGCAGGTTACATGAGTTGTCGAAGGTCTATGTATGTTGAGATGACATTAAACACGAGACATAGGACATTGTTTGTAAGTCTTGTCCTTCTTTCTAGTGTTTAGTTTCATTATTGTAGACTTCTGTGAAGCCAAGAGTTGGTTATGTTGACATTTTAATTTTCGTTTCGTTTCGTCGCTGGAAAAGGAGTTTTTTTCCGAGAAGTCGGGCAATACTGGGAAGATGAAAATGGAACCTGAGTATTTGCAGGAAGGGGACAGAGGCGGGGGGGGGGGGGGCAGGCAGGAAAAGAACCACTACAGATGACCCGCGATGTAAACAGGTACTTAGGCGAGATTGGAACCCACGACACCCGATCTTTTTTTCAATCGCAAGGTCTTTGCCGCTGTCTGTTGGTATCTCGTTGATGATTATTCACATAAACCGAAACAACGATTTCTAACTAAACTTATTTATTGCAAGAGCAACATTGACAGTGTTCGTAAAGTGTGTGTATGAATATATCTCTGTAGACACAAATACCTAAATATGTATGCGTACGTCTGGTGGCTTGACCTACATAAGTATATTTAAACGTGACATCATTTCAAATGCTTGCCAGAAAAAATTCCCTGCTGAGTGGCTGTCATATTTTACGAAAAATGGCAGCAGCCTAGAACACGAGTGACCTAGAACTACAGGCTGCACACGTGATCGTCTGTCAGTCGTGCAAAACGTCATCGCATTGGAAGCAAGATGGCGCGGGTAACACTTCTATACTCACAAAAGGCGGGCAATAGTGGTCTTGTAACGGGGTGCACAGGGAAAAATTCGGGCCTTTGATTGGTTCTTTTCTAACTGGGGCCTTTTATATGAAAAACAGCTCTCTTGGCATCCATTTGGTAGTGCCTGTGAGCTACTGATACTAACTGGGTGTTGAATCTTATACATAAAATACACACCTGGCTGTGTGCGTGTCCCCAACGAGATAGAGAGAGGGAAGGTAGGGGGAGAGGAGGACAAAAGATAAGAAGGGGAAGAAAAGTTGAAAGTAAACTGAAAGACAAGAAATCAACAATCCAACACACGAAACGAGGCTCAGCAGTTTACCTGTAATTTGTTTTACGATCACTGTCACGTGTTACCTCAATTATTAGTTTTTTTCCTTCTTTTCGTTCGTCGCGCACCACCACGGATCTCTTCAGCTCCTTTGTCCCATCTGAGTCTGTCTGGAATTTCTCTGCCGCGAGAAGAGTGTTACCTGTGGCGCTTTTTCCACTACCACGTTTTCCCAGAAGGATGATACGAAAATGTTCCTCTGTAAGTTTGAAATTACTGCATTTAACACTTGCTTTTTTATAGGTTATTTAAATTTTTGCAGAGTTAAGTTTCCCAAACGACACATTAAACCGTTCGAAAAATATTTGAAAATCGTGTAGACGATTTTGATTAGAGGCTAGAACTAAAATTTATATCCTCACACTTTTCTTCCTGTCTCGTCGTAGCAAATGGAATCTCCTCAATAGTTACAAGGTGTATCTATTAATAGACTGCCTTTGAATAAAATACTTTGCACTGTGCATTCGTCATAAATATTCTTCACTGTTATCACACCCATCGATGGTTTGGGAGAGTTTCATCCAATTTCCTCAGCAAGTCACCACTAAATCAAAGCACTAGAATTAATGGGAACCACCGATTTTTCCAGGAACAGGACCCGGTGCCGACTGGCGGGAAATGTCGAGAAGTATGGAGGTGCAGCACCCTGAACTCCAGCTCTACCTTGCTCATTCTAGACCGTCCTCCTCATACCCGAGATCATGTCCCATCATGTCTTCATCTCGGTCATATCGCGCGTACACACAACCAGTCAAATATAGATATACATCATCTGGCTGTATGGTTTGCGCCATGATGTACGAAATTAAAGTTTGAAAAAAAAAGACAAAGTTTTCTATGAAACCTAAGTGTTATAAGCTGCTAACAGCGAAACAAATTCGGAGACTGAAAATCTGTTTGAATGTAAAAACAAAATATTGTAAAAGACTTACCTGACGGTTTGCTCATGATTAGCTTTGAATACACGCAGAATAATATCAGTTGTACGATCGCAGGAGTGTTTACGTCTGGCGGCCGAGGATTCCAGGAATACGCGCATGCGCAAAGGAGGTAACCGTGGGCTGAACTTTCTTGTTGTGTCCTAGGCCACCGAGGCAAGACCGGTTAGACAGCTTTTTGAGAGCGATCGAGGTCAGATGTGGCGTAGAGTTCGCGACCACACATACAATCAAAATAGTATGTAGCAAGCTCCATCGACGTTCATGACAACTGCAAGAACTCTTCTTGGATCACTGGGACCTGGTATACAGATGCTACATATTATCTCCAACTTTCGTCGGTGGGAATTTTGCATGTGAATTTTTATACATCTTCGCACCTTGAACTTGCAAACTAACTTGAGCTGCTGACCTGCAAGTGAGTATTCCTCCGTACCCTTCGTCTGCTTCATTACTTAAATTGCATGGACATCTTTGCTGCAGGACCCACAAGAATGGGCTGAAGTACTTTTCCCATACACAGAATTCAACCTCTCAGCCACAGTGGGCAATGGCCGGTCAATGAGGGAGCTGACTAAACTTCGGGCATTGGTAATAACATACACACACACATACGGACATCTTAATGTGCAGTGTTATTACTGTTCTCGCGATTTGATTTTGTGATGTTCTGTCTGCAGATTGAAGATTGAAGGACAGAATGCTTGTGGCTTTAAGAGGAAAGAGCAATGAGAAAAATGATGACGGTAAAGATATCATATGCTATAGATAATTATGATATAATAAATTTTATAAGATATCGTAAAATATTTATTCTAAAATATTCCAGTTTTCAGTTTTTATTATATCGAAATTTACAGCAAGAATGTAATTACTTTTGCTTGAAAATAAGGATTGTCCTAATGTACAGTACGAGGCGGATGTGAATGTCTTTCAGAAAGTTTATTTTCTGGAATTCTGTTAGCCTGCACTTGGAGTCAGATTTAAGGAATGGAAAAGAAAAATGTTTTCTATGTTGATTGTGTATCAAATGTAGTAAATAAACCACACACGCAAGCAAACACACACACACACGCGCGCGCACATGCTAAAACTATTTTGAAGCTTTCGAAACATTTTTATCACTCTTCTAAACTAAACATTTTTAATGTTCTTGCTTATTGACTTTTTTAAAATCGACCAGCTTGATACACAACATACATGGGGAAGTGTACAAGAAGACTAATGTGAGCTGATCCACAGCTACAACAAAGGGGGAAGACAAAGGGGAGTGTAGGGAAGTAACAAACTGGGATGATATACATCAGAACAGGTAATCACATAACATTTCACATAACATGTCATGCAGTTCAGGTGAATGAAATACTGCGTTTGAACTTCTACTGACTGTTGTGTGTCAATAACCTTTGTTTGGCAGCCAGCTGGCACGGTTCGAACCCCGAGCCACCGTTATCAAGCGAGGGTAAGTAGTTGCCCTGGGGATATAGGGTAAGTGAAGGAAAATGGTCTCGTCTCCACGGTGTTCAGACCCCACAAGTTTTGTTTTACCCTTGAGTTGTAGTTATTAAGAGGTGGCAAAGATGCCCTGGGGTACAGAAACAGTAAGTGGTGTCCGTGGGGTCTGGGCATAGTAACGAAGAACTAGATGCTTTTCTTTGTTTCCGATTTTGCCCTGGGACACGAGGACTGAAGGCAGCCTGACACAAACTGTTAGTCTAATAATATTTTCTTGCTGACAATGGGTCTTATGTTTTAATGTTGGTTCTACCTTTTCTTTTTACATTTATCTTTTCGTGGCTCTTGCTGCTATTGTCACTAGTGGACTGTGTAATCCTTTGAAGTAAAATCGTCTAAGTACAGAAAATGTTTCAGTGATTGCAATAAGACATCACGATAGACAATGATAATTGTGATTACTTCACATAACAGAAATTTTAGTTAAAATTTTCTGACGACTACAATAATTGTACAGTAAGGAGGTGTTATGAAAACAATTAATCAATTTAAAAACAAACTACAAATTAAATTCCCCAAAAAGAAACATTAAAACAAATCTAAACATACGTCAGATAATGTGCAAGGTAAAGATGTTGTTATACATAATCATCTTGTTAGTAAAACATATAAATATATATGTCATGATTAAATGGAGGAATAACACCCTCTGATCTTTTTGAATCGTTAAAACAAATGCCATACAGAAAGTAGTAAGGTGTACAGAAAGTACAGTACAAAAGTAATAATGTGTAAACCATGCACTGAACTACTGTCATGAACACAATAAATAGAAGCTGAGAAACCTTATTTCTCCTGTCTCACTGCGAGCTTTTCTTCTTCTTGTCTTTTTGTGCATGCTGCAAGAGTGTGTCAAGAGTAAGAGAAGCTCTATATGATGTGTGAACTGTTTATTCCTAAATAACTTCAACTTTCACCGCTTTTCCGACATCGGTTTTCGCCTTCTTGGGTTTCTTTTCCTTCTCATCTTTGTCGACCTCAGATACTTTCCTCTTTATAGCCTTTCTTAAGTACTCATCGGTCCTCTCTAGGATGTCGAATGTAAATGGTTTCTTGCTATTCACCGCCTGGACATCTTTGATCTTATCCAGCAGGCGGTAGGTCTGGTTTTTCTTGTCTGTCGGAGAGGCTGTGTTGTCGAACACGATGTAGTTGCTGGACAGCTGAAAGAAATCTTGACCCATCAGCCTCTCCAGCTCGTCTCTGTGGTTCTTCCTCTTTAAGTAATCTCCTCCTGTAAACAGAGTGATGGTGTACCTAATCATGTCTGGCCCGAAGGTCTCCAGGAATCGCTTGTACATGAGAAAATCATGTCGGGTGTAGCCGTTAAACTTCATGACGTAGACAAAGGTGATAAACTCAGGTCGGTAGACGGTCGCAGACTTCACCACCGTTGTTACCATTTCTTGGGTTGTTGCTTTGGTCTCTGAGAAACCTGGCGTGTCCGTCACCTGCAAATAATGATATAGTTTCTGACTGGGGGTAAAACACTAATTTCTTTCTCCCGCATCCCTTTCAGACACTTGTTAAAAAGGTTGGTTATGTTCTCGTTAGGTTGTATTACTTTCCTGATAAAAGAGCTTACATTTTCATGATTTCGCATAATAGTGGAAACTGGGAATAGTGCAAAGGAACCTGAGTATCTTTGGAAACAAAAGCTACAGATGACCAACCCCCAAAATAATTTTAGGCGAGACTGGAACACACAATACCCAATCTTCTTTGACTGTCATTGCGCCAAGTGCTTTGCGCTGCTTGTACCTTTTTGATGCCATTTTGTTTCCATAGCAACATGATTGCTCGAATAATATAAGTAGGTCTATTCATAGCATGAGCAATACTGACATATTTTGAAAAGTTTATCAGGACACACACACACACACATATAATTATATGCATACACAAATATGCAGGGTTGTCCATGGGACATATTTTTCTATCCCGTCCCATCCCGTCCCATGGCAATTTATGCCTGTCCCATCCCGTCCATCCCACGGGATGTTTTCCCATGGATTACCATGGTATTAACAATCCTATGGACAACACTGAAAACCATTTTTCGGCTTTTGTTCTATAATTCCTGCTACTTCAACATACAATAGATGATTCAGAGGGAAAGATTTTTAAATCCTTGATGAATGAAAAAACAGCTAAATTTATTTTGCAATATCAAGTATCGACTACCATGGGAAATACAAATGTGTGCTGTCCCATCCCATCCCATCCCATGGGACGTTTCCCATGGGATTCCCATGGGATTCCCATTCCTATGGACAACACTGCAAATATGTGCGTGGGTAGCTGCTTGAGTGTAGTATGACGAAAGCTCACACGGAGTTTGTGATTTACGAGAAATCGGAGCATCCTAGAAAATATTAGTGACCATAAACCACCAGCTGCTCGCCACGCTGTCTATGCACTGGGAACCAGACTCCGCAGGTAACAAAGGTCATATGAGTGGGAGGGGCGCCGAGCGGTGCACTGTTTGACCGTAGCTTTTACTGTTAAAACGCATTTAACCTGTCTACGCATGATTTATTTATCATTAACATTTGTGGAATTTGATTGGCTCTTTTCCAACTGGTGTCCTATATGGGAGGAATAGCTCTCTCGACGCTGAATGAACCCTTGGTGGCGCTCTTGTGTAAAGTTTGAATCACAATAAGTACACACCCAGTGCGCGTACACCCGGTTCAAGAGACGGGTAGGTTATGAGACGAGGACACCGACTTGCAAGCTCTTTAGCGAACTTGAATGGGTGTACAGAGTTAACTGGTGTCAGAAAGTAAATAGAGACCCGTGAATATATGTTATAGTCAGTGTGTTACCTCAATTGTTCGTCTTTGTCCTTCCTTTCGTTCCTTTTGCACCGCCACGGATCGCTGCAGCTCCATCGTCACACCCCCCACACCTGATGCTGTCTGAAAGTTGTCTTCCCCGAGGAGGCTGTTACCCGTGGAGCTTTTTCCACTTCCACACTTTCCCAGGAGGATGATACGATAATGTTCATCTGCAAATAACACAAATCGCATTAACAAGATGATGAGTTTATTCGTTGAACTTTCTTTTTTGAAATTTAATGTCAAATTTAAATTCTGTGTTTGTTGCTATCATTTCATTAATTATAGTGACTTAAAACTAAGTAAAATTTAGATAAAAACACACAAGAAAACATTCAAGCAGCTCCTACATCACACATGTGTAGAAACTAGAACTAAGATGTCTCGCCCCAAGCTTTTCTTGCCTACAAGGTGAGTATAATATAATAGGATTGTGTCCCCTGGTGTCAACACCACACCTGGCGGTGTGAACTCGTTTCCTACTGAGTTTTCCCTCGCTGTTATCGAGCTTTTCAACGACAGTTTCATCCAGTTTCATCGGTAAGTCGCCACTAAATCAAAGTAATTCTACCAGAGGGCCACACATTTGTGGAGGACCAGAACCAGGGTTAGACGCGGAGAGGCGGACATTTGTACTTCACACCCTCGTATGAGTTCGATCCCCTTCATCATCAATACTGCCTCACTTCATCTGCACATACAGCCTCGTGCCCGATATCCTAGTCCATCGACTGTCTTTACCCTGATCATATCGCCTGAGTACACATGTAATCAAAGACAAATGCCGCTTCCTGATAAGGAGATAACAAGATGAAGATCAAGAAAGTTATCATGTAAGCAGCTTCGGAAACTGAAAATACATTTGAATGCACAAACAGAATATTGTAAAAGACTTACTTGACACGGCCATGATTTGTTGTGAATACACACAAAGTAACACTAGCGGTTGTATAATCACTACAACGGTTCCTGGTATTCACGCATGCGCAAAGGAGACAACCGCGAAACCGAAAGTAAGAATTGTTAACAACTCACCTGACTTGGAGGCTCACACCTGGATAGCGAGGCATTAACCGTCAGAAACTATCCTGACAGATAATTAATTTGTCCAAAACAATAGAAAAACAAGTTTTATTTTTGTTGAAACATTTAAAGAAAAACTTTCTTTTCACACTAAGAAAAAAGAAAACCAAGAAGTTATGGGTCCTCTACATAATTTAGTCGTTTTAATAAGAGAACGCCACGTCATCAAATGACATTATCGGGATTTTGATTTTGTTGTGCCATATATTCTGCTTGTATAATGCGCGTTTAAAAATACTGTGAAATATTAAATTATAAAAAGATCAGATATTTTTCTATTTTTCTTCGTAGACTTCACCTGATAAAACAGAAACGAAATAATGAAGTGTGGAGACCTACGAAGTCTGAATTCCCTCAAACATCACTCGCTAGATTCGTCTCAAAATATGGTGAGATAGAAAACAAACAATATAATAACGATCTCTCTTTATGTGGTATAGAAACAGCTGATACTGAGTTTGTTTATCTAGTGGATATATCTAGCGATTTTATCACAGATCCGCCGGACTAGACACACTTTACACAAAACATTGATATTGAGTGTGAAAGCTTCTGAGCTCAGGTTGTAGGGTTAGACTTGTAGGGTTAGAGGTCGTCCCTATAACTCATAAATATGTCGCCTGTATCTTTTGAAAGTGTCTGAGGTAGTGGTGTTCACATTCTGTGTTCTTGTTATGAGACGAGTTCAAAATAACAATATGATGATGTTAAAAAAGTGGCAATGTCCATGCTGTTAGAAACAGTTACAGACCTCGGAGATTCGATACCTAGAGGTTTCAGTCGTGTGTATTGTCCACAGTTGTGGCTACAGTGGGGTTGTTAGGATAGAAAGCTTGTAAGGGTTGTAGTCCAGGTACTGATGTGACTTTGCTTCATGGATAAGGCCCCATGTTTTATAAACCCCAAATAACAAGTTTACAAACACTCGGCCCGAATAAACAAGTTTACAAACACGTGACTAGACCAGTGATCGCGTGTACTGTGATGATAGCAAAGATCTTTAGCTCCACATGTACTTTAGTCATCGCCTGAAAACACTTGTTTACACACAAAAAGTAAAATACGAGGTGCAACATCTGTAATTGCCAAAATGTTGGTACTTGTTGATTCTGTGTCTTCCTTGCACTTAGTCCCCGTTACAAAAAATAATAACAACCGTACCGACATCGAGGTCTCAGAAACATGGGAAAGTAATTTTTTTTTTGAATGGTGCGAACGGGAATAATGGAATGGAGAGAGCGGTGCCAGTGGTGGCAGCAGCAGCAGCAGCCGCGTGTGGAGGATGCTGATCGATAGACGAGGGCCTCGCCGCTGACTTCATGGCGGGCGGTCTACACCACAGCCACTGACAACCACCCTCGTCGCCCAATTTCTTCTGCGGCATTGCCAGCTGGTAGGTCTCTCTTCCTTGTTTATTCCTCTTCTCTGATATTCTGTGAAGTGCTCTTCAGAGTTCAATACAGCTTGACAGTTTGTTGTTTAGAGTTATATTTAAACAAACATCGTATCCGGATTACCCCCTCTCCTAAAGCTTCCTACCCGTTGCCCCCTCCCTAACATCACTGTCGGACAAGCCAGAGGTCAGACGACTAGTTCCTGCGGGTGGTCTTCTCCTGGTGGTGATGTTTGATGACGTGTACACTGTACACTGGACACTGACCAGTGTCTGGGACCCTGGCATATACATGACCTGAAAATCACAACTGACTTTATCGTTTGCTCATATGATAATGCCACGACCGCTTGCCCGGATGTTTCCTCCCCTTATTTCGTGAATTGAACTAAAATAGCTTCAGCTCTGGTGTATACACATTTCCCCTCAAACTGATGCTGCCATCAAGATGAAGCTAGCAGTCAAAACCATTAACATCGATGAGGCTTCCATTCAGTCATTATTTTGTCTCGTGTTTACACTCATCTGTTTGCCGTAAACAGTGTGGCCATTGCGTTTACTTATTATTCTTTGATTTTAATCGACAGCATCAGCTCACCTGAGCATCAGAGGGATGTTCAAGAGCAACCTGTTGTTGTTTTTGTATAAAAATTCTGAGCTCTTAGCGAGTTTCGCTCGTTTCATCCACCTCTGACTTTTGTACCCGTGTATCACAGGGTGGAGTGCCTCGTTGTTAAGTCCTGGTGGTACACAAAAGCTTTCCCTGGAGAGATTTCAGCTGATCACTTTCTTGATGATGACATTAAATACATGATAAATAGAGATGTAAATAGGCGACAGGTAAGAACTTCAGGAGTTAATTAACAAACAGCTGTTAATAGCAGTTATACATATGATGATAGTCAACACAGCGGAAAATGTTGACAAATAACAGATCACCTGATAAATAAGCAGCTAATTGCTCCCCAAGGAATGACACCATTGTCCGGCTTACAACATGTACAAGGAGAAGGAAATGAACTGTCGATCTGATTGTTTAAACAATATCACTGTACACTAGAACTTTGTTTATTTGTTTTCTTTCTCATTGTGCATCTTGTTGATGACCTGTTAGTGTACACAAGGAATACTTGTGGTGCGATTGCAATTGTTAAACATCGGGTATTAGAGGAAGTCCTATGCAATGTGACTTACTAATAATTTAATTATTAACTATCAGATATTAGGGGCCAAACAAATTATCTTTTGATCACAGAAAGCTGCTCACTTCATATCAAAGAGTTAAGGCGCATACAAAGACCACGTGATGACCAAAACGCCCCACACCCTGTAAAAAAGAAAATCATGACCTGGACAAGAATAAGATATTTCTTTCGGCAGAAAAATTTCCCAGAAATATATTTCTTTTCTTTACTGTAAACATGTGAAGTGTACAAACTTTGTGACTAGACTGTTAGACAAACCATTTATTTCTTCGGCATCATCGCAGACGAATTTTCCTTCTTAAAATGTCAGCGCTGTCTTTTCAAGAGACAGTCGTACAAGCTCGAGAAAGGATTCTAGCATAAAAAAAAAATAAAAAAAAAAAAATGAAAGGACAAAAAAAGTATAAATGTAAGAGGCCCGCATGTAGTCCTACTAGAGCATTGCCTGGTCCATTGCAAGACTGGGTGAGTTTACAGCACCACTTTGGCATCTTGGACTTTGCTGTACATTTTCTGCACAGGATTCAGGATTCAAAAGGAGACCTTTCTCCCTCACGACGACTTCCTTTTGACACGCGCTGCCGACCAGATGACCAGTCATTGGATGACGAACGTTCTTTTAGGCCTGTCCTTGCTCAGGTAAAACTTTGGTTTACTTGTTCATCTCTACTCTCTCTCATTCTAGCTTTCTTTATCTAGAAGAAGAAGAAGAAGAAGCTGATGATGATGATGATGATGATGATGATGATGATGATGATGATGATGATGATGATGATGATGATGTCACCTCTCGTTCACTCTCGAACACTCATTCACACCTTTTATTATTTCTTCTCTTTTTTCCTTGGTGTATTTGAATTTGAAGAGTTGCAGAGATAGAAAGAAGAGGAGTAATTGACTGCTAACCGTTGATTTCTGACAGCTAGTCTCTTATCGAACTCTGCGAATGAACCCTACCCTCCCCCCCCCAAAAAAAAAAAAAAAACAAAAAAAAACAACAGCAGGATCTGACGCAGCTTCCGGTCCTGGACCACTTCCGCTGCCCACAGCAGTTCGTCAGACACCGACACCCTCGCCCACACGCGCACTAGTGCGCAATAATCTTCTGCATTTCTTGCTACACCACCCTCTCCTACCCTCCCCTCCTCCTCCCCTCCCCTCTCCTCCTCTCCTGCCATCCACACTTCACTGTGCGTGTCCGTTGTAGGCGGGAATGAGTTCTCTTATTGACTGAGAGCTTGTATCCAGCGGCTGCTGTCGTGCCTATTGACCGAGGCCGTTTGGGGAGTGGTCCATTCGGTCAAGTCAATGTCGCCTCTTACCCGTCAGACAATTTTCACTTCTGCTCTCTTGGTAACAAGTGGCTGAAAACTGCAGTCAGCACTGTTACACTGTAGAACACAGTCTACGGCATACTATTTCACCCATCCCCTAGTATCCACCCCGACCCCCTATGTTGAGCACAAAACCCTCTCACAACAAGCTCATTAACTGACTTAATTAGTCTGACGCATGCGCAACTGATGTAAAAGATGAAGACGTAGTCTTGGCGCCATTTGATTTTATAGAACAGACAGTTGCCTACTTCGGATGAATTCTTGATTTTACGTGTTGGACAAAAGTCGAGAAAAGCAGTCAAACAGTTAACTGGAATGTTCTTGGTCTTCACTGGGACCTGCTGAAGCTGTTGGTGGGTGGGGCAGACTCGGTAGCAGCAAGTCAGTCGTAGCCTGATTCTCTTCTCCTGAATCTGAAATCCCCAAACCATTGGTTTCCTGCCATCTTTACACACAACTTCTCAAACCTGATTTGTCGAGGTTCGACATTTGTTCTGGTAAGAAGGGTCTTAAAGAAAAAAAATCTGCTAATTTTTAAGTTTTTGCTTTCAAAAAATAGTGGCGTCTGCATGCTTTTATATTTTCTTTTTCTTTCTTGCTTTCATTTTGTTTGTTCTTCGGGTTGATTCGCAGAATCCTATGTATTTCCTTTTCATACCTAAAAGTGTGCTTATAAGCTCAATTGAGCCTCAGAAGACATCCAAACGCATGTTCAGTCTCGCTGCTCGGTGCTAATGTGGTGTACAGGACATTGGAGCCTGCTGGCAAGACAAATCTGTCTGCAGACATTTCGATTGTTTGTGTCAGCCCCGATCTTCTGACCCCAGCCAGTGCTTGTGACTGTGGCCGATGTCGCCACGTGAAACCGAGTGTCTGGCAGCAAGTGTAATCCACGTCTGCATCTTGTTGCAGCTGGCGGGTGGGCACAGTGCACCCTGCTAACCTCACCTCCCTCCTCAACGGCCTGATGTGGGGCTACGACCGACGCCTTCGCCCAGGCTTCGGTGGTGAGTGAGTGAGAGTGAACGAGTGCGTGAGTGAATGAGTGAACGAGTGCGTGAGTGCATGAGTAAGTGAGTGCGTGAGTGAATGAGTGAGTGAGTTCAGAAATGTTGGGAAGTATGAATGTTTAATACAGGCGTCTTCACTACAAATTCATATATTTTTTCCGGGTTTGTGTCTTAAAGTGTTTGTGTTTGTGTTTGTGTGTGTGTGCGCACCCCTATTGCGATAATATTTTGTAACTTGTTACTTGTTTGTACACACATTTACTGTATCTCTAGACTGCAAGAACTAAACTTTTAACCAAGAATTATATTAACTTTTTTAATTCTGCATTTTGTCTTGTGGCAGGTCCACCCTTAGTGGTAAAAGCTGACATCGAAATACGCTCCATGGGGCCGATATCCGAAAGGGACATGGTTAATACAATTCTGTTTCTCCACCTGTCTCTTCCACCTGTCTACGCCTCTCTACCTATCTACTCGTCTTTATGGCTGTATTCCTTGAGCAACCTGTACCTTCCTATTTCTCCACATGTTTGTACTTGTCTCTGTACTTGACTTCCTGTGTCTCTACTCATTTGTTTCTTCCTCTCTCTCTCTGACTTCGAACCTATGTGTATATTTGTTTTATCTTTTTGCCAGTTTAGTATAACTACACCAGTGATATCTTTATTCTCACAAATGGAAAAGGTCAGGGGTCAGCTTTGGTCTGTTCTGATAACACTCCAACAAGGAGTAGCATCCAGTACCCAGCACTTCCCCTGTTTGTCCTACTCCCATCCTGCAGATCTACTCCATGGACTGCTACTTCCGGCAAGTGTGGCAGGACGTGCGTCTGTCCTTCAACAAGACCGTGGAGCAGGTGTCCAACGTCTCCCTCAACGTCAAGATGCTGGAGCGCATCTGGCATCCGGACACCATCTTCATCAACGGCGGCCACTCCTATGTACACACCATCACCTCCCCTAACAAGTTCTTTCGCCTGAGCTACGACGGCAGCATTCTCTACTCACAGAGGTGACAGCTTGCGTGTCTGTGTCACAAGTGTCATGTCAAGTGTGTTTACAGTGACACATCAACTTCATTAATATTTGGGTTATGTTTGTTCAAGATGTCGGCGTGTTGTGTCCGTGTTAACAGTGATATTATTTGCACTCAATGTTGATGATCAGTTGTTGCCTTAATGTGATTGCTCATAATTGTGCTAATTAGAAGTTGTATTCGAATATTCTGTTTGAACAGATTAACAATAAAGGCCAGCTGCCCGATGCACTTAGAGAAATTTCCAATGGACACACAGAAGTGTCCTCTCTACATTGCAAGCTGTAAGTTTTTGCATGTGCAAGTCTGACGATGTTGATGTTCTGTGATGTGTCGGTAAACATGAATGAACAGTTACAGTCCGTATGGAGATCTCTCCAGGTTTGCCCAAAGTGTATTTTTTTTTTTTTACTGTTTTGAGGTGCTGATGGGAATACACTTGCCCAGGGTTAGTGGGTAGGAGTTTGAGACGCCATGTCCAATCACCATGAACACGTTTTGAGCTGTCAAGCCTTATATCCAGGTGGACATGTTTCGACCTATAAAACCTTGTTTCTAGGCGAAGAACTAAATATCTATACACGCGGTCACCTCACTTGCTTGAGGATGCATGTACTAGTCATAATAATTTCTGTTCACGTAGCCTTTGTGTATATGCGCGCGCGTGTGTGTGTTTGTGTGTGCGTGCGTGCGAACGTTTGTGTTGCAGTCGGCTACAATAACAATGACGTCATCTATGAATGGCGGTTCGGCAACCGCAAGGCTGTGGTGGCGTCACGTGACATGACCCTGTCCCAGTTTGACCTCACGGGTACACCGGCTGCCAACGCTACCGCTGTCTTCAAAGGAAGTAAGTACCCTCCTCGGGTGCTGTGGTCCTCTTACATGCAGACTAAGTGCAGCTAAGTTCGGGTAGGATACGAGGGAAGGTCCAAGCATTCGCAGTTTTGTCTTCACACTCAGTGTATGTTCTTGTGATTGTTTGCGATGTTCCTTAACGGGAGGAAGAAGATGGAGATATCAAAGACCCCCAGTAACCTGACCCCCATATTCCTCAAGTGAATGAAACCAAATTATGTGATCTCTAAAGTTCGCCTCCCTTCGCTCTTTTATTTCTACTCTTTATTTCTTTTCTGGTGAAATTAAATTCAGCAAATTTCTTAGTAGTCACAGTTCAACATACCAGAGACATTAATCTACACACAGAAATTAATCTACCCGCAGATTAGTCCGCACACATACTTGTCTAAAATCAATTATTTACAAAGAAATTCATGCGAACTGCTGGATGACCTACTGCCCACCCCTTTGTGGGTGTCCTGGTGGCGCTACGGTTAGCGTCTGTCACCAATACAGTGAGGACTGGCTATCCTGGGTTCAGATCTCGTCTCGGACAAGTTGTTTCTGCATGTAGCATTTATTTTCAGAGCTGGCGACTTTGTTCCTTAGTTGCTGCTTTTCTTGTTCTTCTCTTCTGTGCTTATTGTGACAGTGTACTCCGCTCACTCCGTCAGTAACAAACCATAACTTGAATCAGTTAATACAAATTTACCAAATTAATTAAATAAATAAAATGATAAATGATACGTGATTATAACTAAAATACTTATGAGAGGAATGAATTGCTATAGAAGGCGACGTGTGAATCTTGATTGACGGTTTGCTAAAACTCGATAATGTCAAAGTGTTCTTCACCTCTGCGTACTCATGAGCAGCCTGCCACTCGGTGCTGACCGTCTTCTTCGACTTCCGGCGCCACACGGGGTACTTCCTCATCCAGATGTACGTGCCGTGCTGCCTGCTGGTCGTGCTGTCCTGGGTGTCCTTCTGGATCAACCGCGAGGCCACGTCAGATCGCATCGCCCTCGGTCTGTTGTCCGTCACTGCCATTCCTGCTCTGTCACTAGACTGTGACCTTTGACATTTCCATCCTTTCGTCATGACGTCACAATAACACTTTCTCTCTCATCAGAATTAACGACTTCGACAAAATGTCATTGGAAAATAGTCAGTCAAAGACAGTCAAAGAACTCCCTTAAATCGTCCAAAATACTTTCTGATATTTAGGAAAAGAATTAGTGTTTCGTGTTTATAAAAATAAACTTCAAGCATGCACAATAAATAGCGAAGAAGTATAATTAAAAATGCGCGTGAGCACAAATGTTTTTGTCAGAAATTATCCCCTCAAACTAATATTTCGACAACTACCACGGATACATTTTCTATCTGCTGGTAATTTTTATGCATTTTTATTGACCTTCTGACAAACATTTTTGATGCATGCATGGACATAGTAATCCTGATATACTTGAGTACATCTTGTAAACATCGGTCAGACAGACGAATGTTACAGTCATCGTCTGATGACAGGGTCGATGACGATGCTGACGATGACGTACTTGGCGCTGGACAGCCGTGACGACCTGCCGCGCGTGACGTACTCCACGGCGCTGGACATCTACGTCCTCATGTGCTTCTTCTTCGTCTTCGCCACCATCGTGCAGTTCGCCGCCGTCCACCACTACACCAAGTACGGCACCGCCGAACCCGCGGAGCAGCCGTTCGGCATGGATGACGACTGACGAGGACGAGAAGATGACCCGTCATCACCTCTGACGATCAGTTTTTTTTTTCTGAAAACATAGAGAATAACTCAGTTCGAGTAATTTTTGCCTTTAATATTTTCTTTCTTTCGTCTTATTCTCTTCGTATTTCTGATTATATCTGTTTCTTGCTTTCTGAACGAAAGAGAGATCAAATTACAATAATTTTTATGTACGAAAGTTGGTGTGATAAGCAAAATATCTTTCCTTTTCATATCAAGTGAAAAAGGAGAAAAGTTGTACTAACTACAAGACGGCTACACTGTTAATGACTTACAGTGAAATAAAAACGAACCCCCCAAAAATAAAACAAAATGGTAAAAAAATAATGTCTGCATAATTGATGTTTATGTACAATGTCTGGTCCCCCACAAATCTAAGAATATCCTGTGTGCCCCAGTTGGCCTCGGAGGACCTGGAGCAGCTGGAGATCAGTCAGGATCGCCTGGAGTCGAAGCCCTGCCCCTACACGTGCGTGTCCACCCTGGGGGCAGCACTGTCCTGTCTGCTCACCACGCGCCGTGCACGCTTCAGTAAGCACGTGCGCAACGCCCTGGGGCTGAACAGCGTCAGCAAGATTGACAGACTCTCACGCTTCCTGTTTCCAGTCTCCTTCCTCGCCCTCAACATCTTGTACTGGGTGGCTTACCTTGACCTCGGCCGCCACGCTTCCTGAGGTGCAGACCCTTCAACTGAAGCTCAGCAACCACGTAAATCCTGGGCCGACAGTGGCTTTTTCTTGGCTACAAGACTGGGTATTCGCTGGCATCTACTATTGCCCAGTGTCGCGTGTTTGCTAAGAGATGGCAACCTGAGCCAGGGCCTCAACACAAGCCCTTATGCTACACTGGTTGATCCGGCTGATCTACCTAACCCTGTGCCCCCAAACCACCTTTAGCGAGGCCCCTCAGCCACTTCACGCGCGTTATTATACTCCCATGGCGAGGAGGCCCATCAGGGGCTAATGAACTCACCATCAGCCTCCATATTTGTTTTCTTTGCTGTTGTGTTTACAGGGGATGGCGCTTGGAAGATCTGGTCTGTAGATGTTAATTCACTATTTAACTCTTATATGACATGTAGACAAGAGACGTGTGTAAAATTCCTTAGAAAGATCATGTGATATATGTCTTGGATGAAAGCATAGAAACCCAGCCAATGAACACTGTCTGCCCCGAGACCGTAGTTTTAACCCTTTTACCTTCATATCCCACTACCTTGTGCAACCTCTCACATCCCTTCAAGTATCTTTTAATGTTTCATCAGCCTCTCCCTAGCAAATAATGTTAACCATTCAAGGTGCTGGAACACTGACAAGCATCAAATGTTCTTCTCCGATGAAATCATAACCATGGTTAGTTAAAGCAGTATTCTAGTTGTGAGATTGAAACCATACTGGAAGTGTTTCATCTAATAATTAGTCATGTGACTTGTTATACAGCTTCTTGTTCATCATGTTTCAGCCCTGAAACATTCAAATATTAAGAACACAATATTAATTAATCTATAACCTATGTCCCTTGTGACCTAATTACGGTTGACTGGACATAAATCTGCTTCTTCAGTGTATGAAGATTAGACAACTTGGTTTGTGTGAATGATGCAGTCATCCTGAATAAATGACCTTTTAGTAACAACGCCTCACCATCATGATTTTCTGTTTATTCATGAAAGGCCTCTCATTACATTAGGACTCCTCTGTGATTCATGTTACAATGGTGACTTTGTTCCACTCCGCGGGTAAGCCCATCTTGCAACACACATTTGTGCTCCACATACATATTGTTTATGCTTCCTCTTTAATGACAGCATTTTCACAATTAGATCAACAAGAAAATTATCTTTCTGGGTTTTATGCAGTCATGTCTTATTGCCATCTTTTCAGGAAAAGATAAAAGCTGGCAAGATTCAGTCACAGAGTTTTTAATGTTAACAGCATTCTCTTCTCTCCAATACTTGAAGGTCCAAATGGTACATGCCAACACAAACCTCTAGAAACTTATATCAGTTGCTTGCAACACATGAAGACATCAACCTCTTTGTGATCTATACCTGAAGTATCCATACTGCAACTGTACACAACTTCAAACACAAAACAATCCTCTGTAAACAACAGTAAAAAGGTGTATAAATAAACAACAACAAAATGACTCCTTGCTGAGAGTCAAAGATCCAAATAAAAAGAACACAATATTAAACAATATTGCCCTTGTCGCTCTACTCATTGCTGACATAAATTCGAGGCATCAAAATTTGACAGTTTGGTTCCTTTTTTGTCTAGATGTGCTCCTTTGTCCTTTATTAACAACAAATTAAAAACTACTGAGCAGGTCATTGTTTCAAGGCTCACTCGGTCTAGTGACTAAAACATCCTGTCAGCCTAAACAGTGGATGAGGCAAACTAACAGTTCAATGTAGCATCACTTAGTAAAAACTCTCTACCAATTTCAAGATGAACTATGATTATTTCCAGTACAAATACTAATGACTTCATTTTCTCTATTTTATTAAATTTCTTATGACATCTACAAAATATTGAAAATGACAGACTCATTTCATGTACACACAACCACAACTTGAAATATAAATACATGCTCCCCCCAACAACCCCACAGATGCATAGCAAGCAAGGGGACAGGAAAAAATTCTTTTTTTCTTCTTGTGACCCTATTCCTGATGTTAGATGAACTGCAATCTAAGCAACTTTATGGAAAAGAAAATAAAGCATTAAAACAGTGTTAGGGCTCTATTTCACATAATACTGAAAGTAAACAATAGGGCTACTCCACACTAGCCCGTAATTTTATTACATTTAAGCACAAATCACACAATAGCAATATTTGAAGGTCAACACTTTTCTGCTGAAAATGCGTTTCAATATTTACGTAAATGTAGTTCAGTTTTATTCTTCATCTGGCTGTTATAATGTATTGTTGTACAGAATGCACTTTGTTTATTGCTCTGAAAAGTTAACAAAAATTTATAAATGATCTACTGTGATCTGGGGCAGTGAACTGATAATGTATATTGCTGAATAGAGAATGATGCCCTTCACTTAAGAGTGAAACTACGTCTGTTTCTTAATGATATATTCATGTCGTGCTCTGTGTCTTCTGTTGATTTGTACTCCTGTTACATCACCTGTTGTCTTCTAGATTGTTCTTCTGCGCCAATGCCACGTTTCTTCTCCTTATCGCCCACTTCATAGACTAGTGATCTCTACTGCACTAAGCCTTTTGCTATGTAGAGAAACGTGCTATATTTTTGTTAATTATTATTATCCTATGTTCATGTGAAAGTGAGTGAGAAGCAAACAATTGTGAGTGTGTGTGTGCATGTATGACTGCCCTAACACACATAAATACATGTACACACTATGTAAATAGATGAAACAGATGTCCAACAGTGTATTCTCTCAGATGTGATGGGCTGACCATCACTGCAGTTTCTCGTTGTTACGTCCATATTACTAACATTGAAGATAGTAGCATTGATAACACAAGTATCAACAGATTGTTAGCCAGCAAGACAATTGCAGGACAAACGAAGTCTATCAATCCACTGCAGAATTCTCGGATATCAGACACGAAAAATCACAGGAAGTAACTTATGGTTGGGGTCTGGGCCATGTGGTACCAAGCAGGATTTAATAAATATGTATTTACAACAGGCCCCATTTACATAACATTTCAAATTTTAAACACTTTTAGGCCTTACATCTATTTAGGTAATCAGTTACATAGAAGCACAGTACACAACACAGTTTTAAATGTTTTTAAAACAAAAATTTAAATAAAATGCTTAAGTCAGACTTTTGTTCCCACCAGCACAATACTTTTTTTGTTTTTGCTTTTGCAAGACATCTAATTGGCATAGGATCAATTATTGAAAAATGTTTCTGAATTTGCTTCTTAAGGAGAGTTTTAAGTTTTAGAAATGTATTAACACCAGAACTGTTAACTAATTTGGGAATGAGTTAAAGAAATAGAAGAATCTGACAATTCAATCGTAATAAAAATAACTTTTTGTTTGCAACAATATTAAAATATATCAAAAAGCCTTCATTACCAGCTGTTACTAAAATTGAAAAATTCAGTTTATAAAAACAATTTTTGACAAAACTATGCTAATATTCAGCAACAGAAGGATTTTGTTAGTAACATGTAACTATGTCATACTGAATCCAGCAAGTCAACTATTTATGCTGGGAAAAAGGTCAAAGCAAAAGTTCTCTTTGCAATGCATGCAAGTAAGCATAAAATCGGCTTTCTTTGTACAGTTTGCTAATTAGAACTAAAACAGCTTTGTTCAAAATTGTTCTTAAACAACAGAGAGCATCAAACAAATATCAATTGAAAGTTCACAACTGATCTGTTTTGAGGATGTCAGTTGAGAGACACAGGTCAAATATTTCAATATAAAAAAGAGGTGCTTCATTTGGCTTCTGTGAACACCAGAGACAATGTATTAGTATGTAACAATAGTGGAGTTTAAATTACATGATCATAACAGGCGATGAAAGAACTTGGATGACATCGTATAAAAGAGAGCAAAGCAGAGTTTGATTAAGTGCTCAATGTTGCTGCTGCACATAGTAGATAAACCAAGTTCCAGTCCATGAGTGTATCTATTGCTTAGAAATTTCACTTTCATAAAAATATAAACAAGAAAATTACTATTTTACTGTATTATTAAGGTTCAAAAACATGACAATATTTCCTGTCAAAAATAACAGAAAACCCCTAAAGCTCTAAAAATGGACCGTTATAAATGCAAATTTAAATGCTCGCACATTTGCTAGCTTATTTCTGTGATGATATATGAAATGCTATGATAATAAATTATTACCACATAGTACTAAGATATTTCATAGAATACCTACAAAGGGAAAGTAGGTAGTAGTTGTTTGTGCTAAAGGAGATATGCACGTCTTTGTTCCTGAAACCCAGATGTGTTGTGCAAAAAAGAAAAAAAATCAGTGAAAATTGCATTTATTTAACCAGGCACAGTTTGTTTCTGACAAGCTGCAGGTGCAATATAAGTGCAACAGGCTTATGTAACTTAACAGTCAAGAGCCCTACAAGTCTATGGCATAATCTTTTAAAAATATACCCCGATTTTAAACAAAAACTTATAGATGTCTTCAATATCTTAGAATGAAGTCTGTGTACATTTGATCAAGCTTTGTATGGGTGAACCATCAGTTGTGTATAGTTAAAATTTCATACCTCTTATGGCGTGAATGAATTAAAAAAATGTCGAAGTCAATGAAGTCCTGATCTTGCATTCTGCTAAACTCTTTGTACTGTGCTGTGCAAGAATTCTGTGGAGGCTGTCATGTAAACTACGATTTTACTAACATTTCAGTACATTGTATGTGACTTCAACATTTGTGGGTATTTCTAACATGCTAAAATATGTTCAGATATTTCCCGAAGTTCCCAACTCATTGACATTTTGTAATGGAACATTTAAAAGTTTGCTCTAACACGTTAAAACCTGTCACGTGAGAATATTTCCATATGTGCCCCCTGGTGCTCGGTACAGCTTGGGAATGTATAACATCTGAAAACGGTTGAAAGCATACTTTTTAACACCGGTGTTCTTGGAAGTATTCTCTCTCCGACAGCCAACACTGCAACAAAAATATAAAGTTGGGCTCAAAAACAGGTGAGGTCTCCAAGACTTTATTTCATAGAAACTGAAAGGTTATAGAACTACCTTTAGGTTCAATCTTTATATTCTTTACCTAAAGTAATTAAGTTCTCTTAATTTTATCTGCTGCTAAAAACATGTTAGAGGCTTTAACCACCCCTTGACAGCAAAGCTACAGAACACTGAGCTGCTTCACTATCCATACACTTACATTTTCACTATATAGTCAAAAGAAAGCACAATCAATTAGATTTCTCAATGTTTTGAATAATATCCAGTGACCCATTGAAAGAAAAACTTGTTCTATTAAAACTTGACAGCAGTGAGATACCTGCGAAAACAGTCCAGAGCTTGCCAAAAGACATGGGAAGCAAGATCATGATGTTTCTGCAACAGCTGGGTAAACTCAAGTGTAACTGCCATCGATGTTCGATCCTTTCCACTTTTACAGGTTGTAATCCGGACACCCCTTAGACTTCTGCATATCTGTTATTAATAATAAATGAAAGATTGGTATAGCAGATGAAGGACAGAAGAACAAGCAACACTACTGATGGTGAATAAAAGACAAATACAGAAAACATAAAGATGAACCAAGTAACAAGGACTGAGAGTATTGTGATTTTGCAAAGGAAAATGAGTAGGGAAGCAGCGATAAGCGGAAAAGAGGTGTGACAAAGAACTAGCATTAGGTGGACTGTCAATAGGAGTAATGTTTAAGGAGGGGAAGCATTTTCAGTGCACATTTAAAGGATTCAATTGTGGGTAGGAGGCGGATATGAAAAGGGAGAAAGTTCCATTGTCTTGCTGCACAGTAACTAAGAATCCTGTGACCATATGTTGCTGTTCTGCTGACAGAGAGAAAGAATACTTTAATGATGGATGATTACAGACACCATCATCATCAAAAAGAAGACATTAAAAGATAAATATAAAATCTCCACTTACTTTCATTACAAATGCTTATTAATTACACCATTTCTTATGTTGATGTAGATTTTAAACAGCTATGTTGATAAACATAAGCTAATGGATGAAGAAAAAGAGCAATAGGATTACACTGCCACCAGACTACCTGGGGCTGCATTTTTCCAACAAAATAGCTGGCTCACTTAAGGGAGTTACCTCTTCAGTGAGATGAAGTATTTCCACATTCTTGCTCTTCTTTGTGCTGACGTTGGCGTGCAACAGCTTCATCAGGTGGTTCAAAGGCCCACTCTCCATTTCCTCTGCATTTACATACAAGTACAAGCAAACTAGAGAATGATTTCTCAAACTTACATGATTCACTAGACTAAACCAACCTATCACAGAATCAGCCAGCTAAACTTTACACAGCTGCTCTGGAAAATAACACTTTCTCTGCAAACCAAAGATTTGATTAACTGAAAATCACTTTCCTTTTTTTTCCAAGACTGATATCATGTCATATTCTGCACTGGTACATTCATCAAGATTATTTCCTTAACTAGTTTTGATTTGCTCCTAGTGGAAATAATGCGATACTTTTAGCTATATCTTGTCTACAGACAGTTGTAGGGGAGAGGTTCTATTTCCCCTTTATTTTATTTATATTATCTTGCTTTGATGCTGCTTGATTATCAATAGGACATAAAATCTCCCTGACTTAGGTTACCTGAGTCCTGTTGCAGTTTTTTCACAGCTCCATAATAAGAGCTCAAGGCTGTAAAACTCTCTGAATTGATGCGATCTTGTAAAGAAGTATTGCCAAACCTGTGCACACACACACATGCTGCTTTTGAAGTACAACATTCTGATGCAAACACTATCATCAAATACAAAGCATTATGCTCTTTGTCATTCACCCCATCCAGAAACAAATATGAACTTGATGAAAGTCCCAATTACACATAATTTGCAGCAAATCTCAAATAACCAAAAACTGATAACTAAAAACTGTAAAAGTCTGGTGCATTAAATGATAGACCTGAGCATAAAATACCAAGAGAAAGCACTCACTTTTCAGCATAAGTAGCCTCCTCATTGATGCCAATATTGAAAAAGACTGGGCACACCTTGATATTCTTGCCTTTCTGCAGCTCTTCAGGGAAACATGAAAAGGTGAGCTTGTCCAAGGGGATTTGCACACACAACACATGCCTGTCCCATAACAAAAAATCTTTTATCATTTAGTTTATATTGTTGTCCTTATTGAATGCAAAATAGACTAAAAGAGGTTATAATGATGATACTTGTCACACTCTGCTCACCCTTCATGAGACTATATCATAATGGCGATACTTATTACTCTCTGCTACATATCTCTGGATGGAGTGCTGCTTTTATTATGCTGGTCTGTTTGGCCAAGTTTCTTCACTTACCTACTGAAGTCTGGGTGAATTCCTTGCCTTACATCACTGCAAACAACAGTGAAATGAGCATTAGGAAATGCCAACAGATGGCAGATAAAATAAAGAAGCTGATGCAAATCTGATGGACCTAAAGAGTTCAAGAAGATAATAACAGAAGCTTAGTTTGGCAGTTTTTTGGTGCTTGTACCAGCAGTAAAATGTTTTTGACCCAATAAGTGAGTGTTCAGTATAGAAATCTTTAGTTATTACCACATAGGAAAGATGGGAAATGCTTTTTCTCACAAAATAGGTTGGTTGGTTGACTGGTTGGGCAGAAAAATACTTCCACCTAGAGGTGATTTCAGACTATGAGGGAGAAGGGGTGGGAAAGATGGTGGAATATTCAGAGAAAACCCCCGATGGCCAGGTCTGCAAACAGGTGTCACATACAGTTTCCAGAGATGAGATCTGGACCAGGACTTCTAACCACACTGGTCATAAGTGAGTGTTTTAACCACTACACTACTGGGTGCCTCCTCACAGAAATGAACCATCTTTTTTTAAGAAATGAACCATCATTTCTATTATTAACTTCCCTTGGTTTAATCACACAATGTACTGACCAGTTTTAACTGAAAACTATCCTCACTACTTATAATAACAACCAGGGAAAACAACTTCAACACTTGAAAAAAAAACCCCAAACCAACAACTAGCCAAAAAAAACCCAATAAAAATACTGCCACTGCACAAACCTTCCCTTGGTGATTTTTGGTGATATATCACCATCACAAGCTTCAATGAACTGCAGTGAAACATAACGAAGGTCATCCACAGCCACACTCATGTCCTCAATCATTGCCAAGCTCATCGCCATAACAACTTAGGAGACTCTCTACTTCCACTAGCAGGCCACAGTGACTCAGCTGCTGGAGGAAACTGTCTGTCAGGAGTGATGGGGACTTGATATACGGAACATACGCCTGCCACCAGTGCTGTAATCTGTAGTCCATAGTAAAAACATTAAGTGTATGTAATGCATAAAACTGAACATAATAAGAATAAAAGATGAATAATGTCTTTCTTTTTTTCTTCATTTAATGTTAAACTAAAAAATAAAAGGTCATTAATTTCTTTAAAGATTGCTATTTAAATATTTAAAGTTAGAAACTTACTGCATGAGCATTGACAATATCACGCCTGCACTTTATCTCATGTAGTTTGTGAACATTGTCTCGCTGATCCTGGCAACACATTTGACAAGTTTATGCCTAAGCACAACATCCACACAAAGAAATTAACTGTAACTCGTGCATTTATGTGTGTGCATGCACCGATATATGAGCGCATAAGCAAGAGAAGAAGAGAAACTCTAGAATCTACATAGAAAAAAAAAAATAATGTACTCAATGAATTTTAGATGAGGATAACATTTTGTGTCATATGCCTAAGCCATATTCAGGATGCAAAAATGCACAACAGCAAGAGGTGTCACAATATAAGTGTGTGTATATGTATGCATGTAGATGGATGATGTATATTTCTTTTTACAGCAAGTGGATTTCATGTCCTGTACACAAAAATGATAATGTTTTGCACTTTCTCAACCAAAATGTCTCACTAAAATGAATGCTTCTACTTAAACAAATCCACATAAATGCCAGGACATTATTTCAAACGCTCTTGAAATTATTTAATATTTTGAACTCTGAATCTTGAACCCATATAGAAAAGACAGGAGAGTTGATCTGAAAAGGAATGACAGCTAACAATATGCAGCATTTGCAAACAAAATGTATGAAGATTACCCACTTTTATGATCAGGAACATCAGAAAAATGGAAATCTTGCATAAAACAGCTTCTACTGAGCTTTGAAGTTTAAGCACTGCTTTGCACAAGTGAGAATGCCAAAGATCAGGTTCCAGATCCTGTCCTCCACTGCTCAGACTTTCTACAGTGGAGATCAGGTTGACAATGGCTGCCTCTAAGTTCAGTCTGGTCACCACCTGCAGCAGGAGAATAAATGCTGATTGAGCTGATATCTACAGCATACCCTTATATTATTTACACAAGTGACTCATGATTTATATGATTAATGCAAAAATTACACATCATTTAAACATTCATTGTAAGTGGAAACAGTCTTATAAGTAACAATGGTAACATTTAGCAAACTTTCGCACTCAATTTGATTGTTTAGTCCTATCACTCATATAGAGTTGTCTTCATGCTGGCTGTCAATTCACTATTCTCACATAGAAATAGACTTCCAAAATTTGTTCTGATATAACCTTTTGAGTCAGTTGAACTTCTTGTATCATAGCTTGTGTGATATTTTGACACTTTAACACAGGTACCAACATTAAAGCAGAAGACTCGATGTCAGTAAGACAATGGCAGACTGACCAAATATTCCAGACATTCACTTCTGTCTACAGCACACTATGTCAGCTTTATCTGAGTGCTGATGTATAATCAGAAATAGCTTGCTGTTACAAACACCCAAGATAGTGCGAGTCCCACTCGTTGTGTTTGTAAAAAAAATATTTAAGACATTTTTCACATTTTTACAACCATGTTATTTCAAATTTATGAAGTTTGAACGCACGTAAATTGTGAGTCGACTCTACCATTAAAAACTACTTGTCTGTACTTGTACTAAATACAATATCACCGTATTTTGATTGATGGCATCTCAGTTTCACATGTTCTCATGCACAAGTATAAAGCATGCACACACACACACCCAAGGTTCCAGGAAAAGATCTACATCATCTGCAACATTCGTGGAGTTCTGCCTGGTGCTGGTTGAGGGTGTACTGTGATCCAAATCCATGCTAAGCTGTCTTTCTTGCTGATAGTCTTCTGCCCCTGCACATAGCACCGGGTCTTCACACAGGCGCACCAGTCTACGAGCCTGCAACATTGTCCATATCAAAATCATTGTATTTAACACAGCGTTTGATTAGTTTCTATTACTGGTCCTATGGAAGTGACCTTGGAGGGTAGCCGACTTTATGGTGGCCAAAGAAAGAACTGGTTTATGAACGTCAAAGACTGGACTAGTCGTCCTGTTCAGGACTTGCTGACTATCACCCAAAATAGGCAAGAGTGGCTGGCCCTGTCAGCTGCTGCCTCTATCCATGTTTCCCCCAAGACTACATCATCTCATAAAAATGCAAAGCACTACAAAAACCATACCATGCTAAGAAAGACCTACCAGCTTACATAAAGCAAGTAGAGTGGGAAAATGTTGCATGTGAATGTGTGTTTTACTTTTGCTGATAATTACAATGCGGCCAAAGAACTTCGCAGGTGTGCTGTATCTCACCATTTACAACAGCTCTGTACCCTATCAAAAACTGCAATCAAAAATGTTCTTCTCACTTTTGCTGCAAGTTCATCCACCAGAGAGGCCAGTTTGTCAGAACTACTTGTGCTATCCGAGTTGCTCAGCTCTGATGACAGGGCGATAATAGTCGACCTCAGCTGTGTGACAGTGTTGTACAGACAGCAGGCATGCTGTGGTACTGTCTGTGCTTGCACTGTGCTGTCTGGGGTATGGGACACACTACGGTGCTGAAGCATACGTCGAAGACCTCCACTCTTGTACTTTCTGATGAATGCTGTTGGTGCCCCCATGGTTAAAGCATCATACACACTACCTATGAGGTGAAAAAAAAAGACCAGATGCATCGATTCTGATTCTTAGATATATTCAAACTGTGGTTTACTGTCTACATACTCAGTTCAATCAAAAAAAAAACAACAAAAGACCCCCAAAACAGGCATGGCATTAACTGTATGTGCACATATAGAACACAAAATAAAGAAGTTAGAGAAGGTGATAAAATACCTGATTTGATTAGTCAACCACTGCAGATCTCTTTGCAAGCGGTTACTTTGAAAAAAACAAAGAAATTAAAACACGGATTTCTAAATGGGGTCCTAAAAAGGATATTTAATAGGTTGCACGATGCAAGAAATGGAATAAATGACAGACAATCATCCACAGTACTGACCAGACTTGCTACTGTCTTTGGAGACAGCCATAGTCTCCAAGTGCAGGTTAACTGGGACAAACTCCAGTTCAGGTCTGTCCTTGTCGATACTTCGCTTGAATCCTACACCTGACAAAGATATAAGCTTTTACCATTCACAAGATCATTTGATGCAGCAGTTTTTCTACTAGTTGGTGCATTTATTCCAGCACATATATGGGGAAGGAGATGAGAGAGTGGGGGAGGTTGTTTTTTTTTTTGATTTATTGAATTCTTTCAAGAATGGGAGCCATGCAACTAATACATATTGGCAAAAGGTACAAATAGGGTATTCTGTTCACAGAATATAATGAAAATTTTAAGACCTAGGTTTAATGGTAAAGAACAATAATCATATCTCATATAAAGATATCCACAAGCATTATGTCTTACCTTATTGATTGTGTGTGTGTGTGTGTGAGAGAATAGAACAATAAACTAAAAATTGTATGTGAGACCTTTAGCTTTTCTATGTAAGGTCAACTGGCAACAAAGAATAACAAAGTTTAAAAAACCCAGAAACAATATGTAATAAAATATCTTATTTCAATATAGGGCTTACGATGTGAACAAGAACATTTGCAGTCTAGATGACAGCTTTTCAAATGATTTGTGCATGCTGGAGAAGCTTTTTGCATTTTGTAAAAGAAACAAACCTTGTGCAAGTTGTTCATAATGATGGGAATAAAGACTTATGGTACTTTCCGTCATTTGAATCATCTTCTGTTGAGTTTTCCCAGCTTCTGTACTCAACTGCAATGGTTAAAAAAACATAAAGTTATTAATTTATTTAATTTTTCTTTTACCTTTTGAATAAGCTAAAAGCATGAATGGCTTCAGCTCAGTGTTTTCAGGATAGTTGGGTTATCTTGTCTTTATTCAACGCTCTTTGATTTGTACATTCAATATCTAATTGAATTTCTCTGAGAGTCTATATGATATATCTTGTGGTCGCAGATACATTCTTCACCCCTTCAATATAACAGTTATCTGAAAAACCAGTCTATAACTATGCCAAAATTAATAATAACTGAACACTTCTACAAGTAACAATGTATCTAAAATCTTTGCAAATTCATCAGTCTGTTTCAGAATACAGAATGTTTAATCTAACACAGAAGTGGCACTTAACATTTTCAAAAAGTTTAAAAGACTGGCTCCAGTTGCTGATTGTTCATGTAGCTGTCACATGACTTTTGCCTACAGCCTATCAGTGATCAAATTTACAAAAATAGCCTAGATTCAGTGTGTTAAAGACATATACTACATACTGCTTAAAATCAAACTTGTCTTCCATTATTGCAGATACTGAGTGAAATGCATAATTTATAGCAGTTCATCTAAAAAAGGCTCAAGTTGTTGAGCTTCTGAGGATGACTGCATAATTTGTACTATACTTAGGTTTCAACAAATATAGAGAAGGTTTAAAAAAATACACAGCTTTTTAAAATGTTCCCTAACCTTTCTTGGTCACTAGGGAGTGAGGGGTTAGAAACCAAACTTTTCTTGAAGCCAGCTGTTTGTGAGGGTGATGCTCATCTCCCCTCCCTTGCTGCTTAACCTTCCCCAACTCTCTATGGAGTAAGGTCCCCATTCCTGACAGCTGGGTTGACTGGCAGAAGTTCGCTATGCTACACAGGAATCCAACCATGCTCACATACCAGTCCTCTAAACACTCAGCTATCTGCTCTGCCCACAAACACAATGCATGGGACTGAACAGAGTCCCACATTGTGGACTGAACTCATTGCCATATTGTGGGCTGGAGTCTGATTAGGTTGCACCCTGCACATGCTGAGCAATGTGTATTATCACATTATTAGAAACCTCAATCATAAGATATACTTTACCTCACCCAGATCATCCAGCAGAGATTTTAAATGTTTCTCTTCATTAATCCAGATCTGTCTGAAATAAAGAAATAAGTTACTTCAATTTTTTTTAAATGTCAAGTGCTGTAAAAAATAAACCCTTAGTTCTATTAAAAAAAACCCCAGAATTTATAAAGTGTTTTAGCTTAATCCACTGTGCTCACAGGACCATAAACTAACAGTTTAACAAATTAAACAAATTAAACAATTAAATAATGAATCATTAGCATACAGGCTACATAGTGGCAAACATGACTGAGCATGGACAAAGATTAAAACATTCAAATTATTATTGTTCATAATAACACCACTGTTATGACTAATCGCAAAATCATTGGTGTGATCACCAGACTAATCAATCGACCTAGCTGTTTCAACTTCAGCCTCAGAGACAATTTGATCCCTGCCAAGACCAAATCAAACCAATGCATAAAGACAAAAGTGACCCATAGAAATGAAGAATGAATCACACATGAAAGAAGTTGCTATTCACATCAAATATTGCCAAAAAAGCAATGAGGTGTTTCAGCACTGCACACAAGCAAACCTTATCTACTGTTTCCTATAATAAATTAATCAAATGATTGCACAAAGCACAGCCGCTATCCTACTGGAGGCAACACATGCAGACAAAAAATCCCACATTCACACATAGTTGTGTTGGCAATATTTGATGTGATTCTGCCATAGGTGTTCAATTAGTCATTAGCATTTGGTCAATTTAGTTTTACATGAGTCAATTTGGTCTTGTCAGAGTTTGAACTGTCTTAGTGGTGACATGCAGTCCTGCTTATTGGCTATAATGGAAGAAAATGAGTATCATACCCCTAGCTGTAAATTATGAAAAGACAATGTAACCTATGTGGTTAGGTTTAATAAAGAAATTTTCATCAAAACAAGTGTACAACTTAAGGATCTTTGACGTAGGGAGATAAGCTCTTACACAAAGCTTTTTGTGCGTAAAATAACTTTCACCTGACCAAACTAGGTGTGAAACACATGCAGATGAAGACAGAAGATATTTATTTATATAATAAGATGCTTATAATCCGAAGACAGGAGTTTCCCTGAATGGTAGTTGCTTGCATACCATTTCATCCATGTGACAAATACTCTTTTTAGTCTGATGCTGAAAATGCTGAGAACTGCATTACTGGGGAGAAAGGGAAGACTAAGAAAGGTTAAACTGACATTATGGTGTGCATGTGCTGAAGAAAGTAATACATTTTGTTCTTGTAGAATTAAAGAAGAACATCATACAAAATGACAAAAAAAGGTCTTAAACTCACAATAACTGTGCTGGGATGCTGGAGGCATGTTTGAACTCGGCCATATACTCATGCACTTGTAAACTGGTAGACTCATTATTTGTTGCAAAACGAAAAGATCTTTTGATAATATTGCAGAAGTGAAGCTGTAAACAGCTTCGCACTTCCCCCAGGAAAATTGTTCCTCTTCCTCTAGGAGACAGCAGATTCTTACCTTCTTCAGAAAGCTGCAATAGACAAAGATGCATACTGTCGCTGCACTTCTGAGCTATTCACATTTTGTTTTATACAACCAATTCATGTCTTCACATGTCAGTAAAAAATGAAATTTGCATCAAAGACCATGCAATGCAACTTTCCATGAAGAATTGCAAAAAAATGTCATATCAGAAACCATCAAAAATCAAAACTGTCTACTCTGCCACAGACACAGTGGTGGCAAGACAGTAATAATATATATTTATTCACAGAACGCCTTCCCCACCAACAAAGGTGGCTCAAGGTGCTTACATACATGAAGTCACATGAGCACAAACTTATCAGTAGGCATCAAATGCATCTTATTCATTCACCATCATTTCAAATCATAACACACACATGCACACAGAGGAGAGAAAACATGAATACCCAGAGAAAACCACTTGTCAGCCCTGTAAATACAAACCCACGACACCTGATTTTCTTGTCATGGTGACAGTCGCTTTAGCCCCTGTGCCTCAAATGCTCCTGATAGCTTACTATCAGGTTATAGTGAGTTTGTAATACATTACTACTGCTCATAGTCTGCATTCAGTTGCTAATAGCATCATCGCAATCTGCTAAAAGCCACTAATTTTTCACTGCTATGATAACAATCTGCTTTGATGTTAATGAAAATTCATATTTTGTTTTTAGTAAATTTTCTGATAAGCAAATAGCACAACCACAGAAATCTAATAACATTATTCTCCAATCACTCATTATCATCTTAAGTGGTAACTGATTTTTCTGAGAGCATATTGTCTGCAGGACTGCATAAGGTAGATTTTACAGAGTATGCCACAGGGGAAAAAAATGTGAAATGTGAAAATGTCTGTGTAAGTGTTCTCATGGTTTTGTAACATGCTTGTCTTGATGACTTTCACTGAAGTGTCACCAAAATTTGGCAAAAATATGAGAAGCTTGAGCTTACTTCTGACACTGCTGAGTCTTGAGAGGAAAGGAGAGTGGATTTCTTGTCGTTAACCCAGGCCATGACAGTTATTCTGGCTTTACTTTTGATGTCATGGCTCCTGTTGAGTTATAGAAAAGTAATTGACAGAACAACAGCAAACGCTAGATAAGCTAATGAGTGGAGGGACAGAAGCAACACCAGTGAAATGAAACAGAGACAGAAGACACTCAGGCTATTGAATGGCACAAGCAAACACTGTCATCAATGCAAGCACAAAAATAATGAAAAGGAAATAATTAAAAATAAAAAAAAATAACAATGAAACAATAACAACAGACCAGATATTAGCGATGGAAACAGTAAAGAAACAAGAAGCAAAGACCTGAGAAAGAGAAATCTTTAAATATTGATTTCTTATTTTACCACAAAATGCCTGTAATTTGGTTTCCTCAAAACTGCTTTGACATTTAGAAAGAAAATGATGAATGATAATAATCACATGGTATCATGTATAGAAAACTATATTTGTAACCCACAGCACAATTAGCTTCTAATGTGAACAGTTATATATCCAAGTGCTGATAAAAGCCCAGACCATAAAGAAACTATGAAGCTGCAAGTAGAAAAAAGTATATTTTAAAATCTACAGAGCAACCACAAACTTTATACCACATGATTAATCATGTACCCTCTTCTCCAGCCAGCAATTTATGGTCATTAGAGTCTTCTTCAAGTCAAGCATCTGAGAACACACAACTTATAGCAGCTTCATGTATGGTAGGACTCAGGTGTAGTATTAAGCATGAAACTAAATCCTCCTCTGAAAGCTGGATATTGCCCACCAATTAATCAAGCATGAACCAATGATGCACTAGCTCACTCACTCTTAATGGTTTCTTGCATGTTGTCTAAGACAAATAGAATCAACAGCCTCTTGTAACATCATGAATAAAAAGCAGGTCATGATTTCAATGCTCTTTAGCATTATGCAGAGGAAGAGGGTTTACATAGCTGGTTAGCTGCATGTGACCATGGGATATGATCTGTAGTTTTTTTATTCAAGACACAGCTCATAGTCTTTTAAATTCTCTTGTTTAATGAGTATAATGAATATGAACAGAATGCAGAAAAACAGAACAGATTTATAAAAAAAAAAAAAAAAAAGCTCGAAAGATTAAAGTGCAAATTAAATCCATATTTCATAATTTTGAATGATTGACGTCTGTCACATATAACTCGAGAAATAGCTGTGGAAAATCTGAACAGACAAAGCATGGTCACATGGACAATCACAAAACCATGTTAGCTCTAACCAAGGAAAATAGAAATAGCAAGTATAATAGCTGAAAGCCATCGAGGAAGATTATGACAATGATGGCAGTTGTATCACTTACACACCAATAGCATCAGCACTGAAATAACAATAAAATAATTCAGAATAAACATTGATAGAACAATGAATGAAGGCCTCAGTTGATACAACAATTGCCAAGCCTCAACTGATACAAAAATAAATGAAACCAGAAGTGGTGATGCGAGAAATGGGGAACTGATTAGTCACAATTTAATGTTGTTAAAGGTCTTCTGTGATCAAGTATTTATATTTAATATAAATGAACTGGGACTACAGCATTTTTTGTTCAAGGTAGTTCAGAGGTTGTTGAGAGCATGTTTGGATCATTTTTTTCCTCACGAATGAAAAAAAGTGTTGTGCATTTTGTTTATTGTGGAAATGCTAATGCTGTTATGTCGTATGTCACATGTGGTCTAATACTAATGTTCAAATTCATGTTGATTTGCAACATCAGCCCTATAATTATAGGAAAGGGATAAAACCTTAAATACACATATTTTTATACTCTCCGGATAATGTTTTCTAAAGGTGCATATTTAAATAGTATTTTAGAAAGAGTGTAGCATATTGTGGAGGAGGGATAAAATATTTTCTTACTGGAGGCTGAGGTTTCAGAGTCATATCTGGGGCCATTAGTACATCCTGCAGAGTGAAGATGGCCTGCCCCAGCTGTGCCATCTGCAAGAAATGAGAAAAAAGAATAAAGAAGACTAGCAACATGCTGTTCACAGAAATAGTTATCAATGCAAAGTCCCTTTTAATATTACCTGTACAAGCAAGAACAAGCATATAGCTACAGACCACTAGCAGTTTATGTCATTAATAAGTATCTATGAGATAATTAATAGTTTTTTTTATTCCTTGTTGCTCCTTTGAGGAGCATAGGGCCACAAGTGCATTTTCTGTAACAGCTTTTTTTTCACATGAGTGGGTTGTTAGCCCAAACAAAACCCTCAACCTGGAGAGCCAGGGTGTAACATTTTAGTCTGGCCACTCCCCCTGACAGACCTGTTCGGCTTGGTTAGACCTGCCAGGAGCACAAGGCTCGTGCAGACATAGCTCTGTGGATCGACAAGGCGCGCAAGCCACCACACCACACCAAGGTAAGTTGCACCAGGTGTTGGTAGCATAATTAATAGACTCATTAAGTCAGCGGTTCTCAACCTGAAGGTGGTCATTTTTTTAAAGTTTCTTATACCGGTATTAGTGAAATTAGCTTACATTGCTGGCTAAGGGGGCGCGCGGATGTACCTTTGTTCGTCAGGGGGGCGTCACAAGTAAAAGGTTGAGAACCGCTGCATTAAGTATATTCATTTAAAAAAAATGTAAATCTAGTTCCATGATCTTACGGTTGTTGGGAAGTGAGATATTAAAGCCCTCACTTATCTCAGGGCCTGAGTTTTTTTTGGAAGGACAGAATCCATCTCCTCTCCTTCACTACCTAATCTTATTCCACCCACTAAAGAGTTATAGGTATATTCCACAGTTAGATTAACTATGTGAAGTAGGCTGTACCACATGGGAATCAAATTGGCTGGTGTGTGTGCCTTCAGGTTCAAACAATAACTTTAACCACAAGGCTACCTGCTTCTTCAGTATTCATTTAATAACATTATTCATTGACTAATAATATTTACATACCAGAAAAATAAATAAAATTATGCTACTGAAAGAGTAACTTCAACTACTTTTTTTTTTAAACATTATGTTCATATTCAGCAGATTGTGCACAAGAAGCAAGCTTCAGCACAAAAAGTTAAGTAGAAAATTCATGAATTCTACTCACCGTTCCTGTCATGCGTTCTTTAACACTGTAGACACTCAAGCGCACTCGCTGGCTGGTATCAACTCCACTGTTGTCACCAAATCCTATGGTTTTTAGAAACATTGGATTGCTGCTTCTCTGCAAACACATTGTTCTAGTTATTATTTTTAGTGTTTCAGAATTGTGTTTGGGGCCAGAAAACCCTCAAATGTGGAGTAACTATCATGCAAGCATTTTTAGTTTCAAGCCTTATTATGAAAAAAAGACAATCATAAAAGAACGCAATGCTGCCCTACTCTTTGAAGTTGTTGTGTGTGTGCACTTGTATTTGTTCCTGTTTCAGTATTTGTGTGCACACATGCATGATACATTGAAATAACTTTGACAGTTTACCTCAGCAATGTCTGTGTGGTTGTGATAGACCCAAAGCTGTTGTTGAAATGGTACAATGACGTGAACTACGACCAGACAGCTGGGAGGATTAGCATGACTGTCTGAAGGTAAGTCTGACAAGCTGAAATCACAGGCACTGACCTCAAAAATGACAGTCCACAACTCAGATGGTGAGTAATCACCTACACATGTACATCATACTAGATTTGACAAGTAGTAACAGTTTTGTTGGCTATCTATATTTGAACTGTAACTTACACAGAGAAATCTCCAGTACAGGGTCCTCAGTTTCTGAATCTGAAAAAAAAAACACAGGTAAACTATGAGGTCATGCTACATATACCCTGAGCAAAAAGTATCTTCACCAAAAGAATTGGTGTTTAAAAATAAATGGTTTGTGTGTGTGAGAGAGAAAGTGAGTGAGACAGCATGTGCTTGTGTGTCCAGATAAGTTTGCAGCATGGGAATGGATTCTAGACAAGTACTCTTTCACTCTCATAAATGTATACACACTCTTTCACACCCAGACACATTATATCACATTATATTATGTCTATATCTGATTGTTTCTAGTTTTTAAAATCGTGGTTCTTCTGTATGACCTGAAAAATTTGTTCCTATATGGTTAAACAGTCAGGTACTCTAATTCACAGATTATGGCATTTAGAAAAGAAATACAAATATTTTCAAACTGGTTTATAAGACAAAAGCATTTTTAATTAATACATTCATCAGTCAGAACAATCTACAATCTAGATTAATTAATTAATGATGATGATAATAATAATAGATCCATGCCGTTTTCAGTACCGGAATTAGAGACCCAGACTATGTGCTATCAAATCATGCAACAAATACTGATAATCATTATCATCATCTGCACAAGAATATCTACACTTTGAGTACAGTTGTGCACACCCCATGCTCTGTACATTTGAAATAAATAAATAAAAATCTATAAAGACATATAAAGCCCTGGAAACAAAGATACATAACTTTTCTAATCAAACATATTCCAAATCATCGAAAACACACAAAATGTATCGGATTAATATTTTCAAGAACAAATAATTTCAAACACATCAGTGTTATACTGTGCAACAAACTGAATCAAGCATGAACCCTTATACCAAAACTAGTGCAGAGACACACACACAAAATATACCTGTGCCATTGTACCAAGAACTTCTTAAACTACAACCTGCTCCTTTAAAATATACACCACTTCAAGACCAATTCCAAAGTTACAGAAATACAGATAGCATATTCTGAACATTGCATCCCTATTCTCCACTGGGGGTGATTAGGTACAAGAAGAAGATATTCTGTACATTTTCATTCTATGTACGGCTCAATTTCTTTCAAAGTACACTTTTAGTGATTCAGTCCCTCCTAGTTCTTGTCACATAAGAGTCTGAACAAAACTGTTTTTCACCATGCATTTTAATTTCAAAATCTGTAACAAAATTTACCATGACATTGACATATCAACATTTTTTTCAACATCACAGGTTTTTAATGTTTATAACATCTTTAACAATGCTTAATATTTATTGCACAATTCATTGTTAAACTTAAGAGCTACTCAAAGGATACAGATATGTGCATCATGAAGCAGAGCACAAAATACAATTTTTTTTTCAAGTATCTAGAAACAGAAGTTTAACTTGACCAGGGAAGCAGATGTTATGCAACGTTCGTAGTAGATGAAAATGAAAAAGTCTCTTGTTCAGGACCTCCATACTCTGGAAAGCTATTCAGATTTGTTGTTCAGTGGCTGGACCACATTTATCAAGACATTCTGTGATGAAATTCCAATTACCATGTCTTAGGCTGTCATATCTTTCGCTTTCTTTGAATTGTACAGAGAACCGAACTCAAACATGAAATTATGGTCAAAGCTGGTTGTGGCAAGTTAACAGAACATAAGGTTGTCATTAGTTTTCCAAAATCCAGGTGAAAACATCTGCATTCAAATGATGGCATTTCATAAATGGAACAGATTTTTCTGTTACAATTGTGGTGGTTGGTATGATTCAATAAATCAAGCACATTTATTTCAAATAAGTTTGCACTTGGGTGACTCATTAATCTTTGAGTGTACCAACACATAAAAAAAATCTGGTTTGGCTTGCAATGTTTTGGTTAAATTAGTTTTGTCAGTGTCTAGTTACGTGGATAATCTGACTGCGTGGCTTTTCAGTTCTAAATGTAGAGAAGTATTAGATGAAAAGGGCCTTATGGAACTAACAAACTACAATGTTGTAGATCAGGGTATGTAATTCAGGATGTGCTCTCAATACCCATGGGTCAGTGAGTACTGTGAACAAAGATGCTTCCATCTATTGAATCTACCCTCATTTGGGTGCAAGACATCAAATGGTGATATAATTCAAGGGGGAAAAATATTAAAAAAGAGAGAAAAACCTAATAGATGATAAACATGGAAGGTCAACCATGAAGAGGAGAGGATTACAGATATTACATGTATGGGGATTAAAGATGCTAGATATATGGGGTTTAGAGATATTAGATATATGGGGTTGAGATATATATAGGAGTTAGAAATACTAATATATGGGGATTAGAGATACTACATCTATGGGAATTAAAGTATTAGATTTATGGGGTTAAGATATATATATATATAGGGGTTAGAAATACTAATATATGGGGATTAGAGATACTACATCTATGGGAATTACAGTATTAGATATATGGGGTTTATGGATATTAGATATATGGGGATTAGTGCTATTAGATATAAAGGGATTAGAGATATTCTAAGAGAAACCACTGTTCAAAACTAGACAATCACTTGGCCAAAGGTAGCCCAGTCATGGCTGGTTGTTGGTAGTCTGCTTGACAGAAATCCTCTAAGTTCTTTACTATTCTGGTGATTGTCCCACTATTTTGGAAAAGGGAGACTACAGAGGAAGAAAACATAAATCCCTAAAAAAAAAAAACCTCCAATGGCAAGCCCTTCAAATAGGTCAAATCTTTAGCCTAGCTGCTGAAATCAGCAGCAATAAATCTGGCTACAAAGGGGCAGATAAATGAAGTTAAAATAGTAGCTGTCAAAATGATAGAACAAGAATTGTTCTTTGTCACTCACTCATTCACCAACTCTTGGTTTAAATCTATGTGGTTCCTGTTGCTGATTGTTTAAACTACTTAATGAATCCAGTGTTTGTGTGCTTTCTTACAGGTTGATGACTTCTTTTATATCACCTGCAAATCTCTCTTTATGTTTGTGTAAGAATACATAAAGCATTAATTATGCAGTAAGTTAATTAGGTTAGTAATGATTGTGTATAAGATAAATTCTGAAAAAAAAATCAGAATTATGTTCCCTACACTTTTATTCAGACTGTAGCAATGTAAGGCCAAATCCCAATATAACACTGTAATTAAAGCAACAAAGTCATAGTGTACAACTGGCAGTAACAATAACGAATTAAGATGAAAGGACACTTCAGAAAGTAGCGGTTTCCAGATGCCCTGGCTGAGTTTGAGAAAACAACAGAGTTGGATACTTTGACATATCATACATATGATTCAGATCTGTTTTTGTGGAAAAAGAGTGTTTCGATGTTAATTGAATTAATTTTGCACACCTCCGCTCACAGAATTTACACCTACATGAATTAGAAAAACTATGTTTTCTCAAATGGCATTTTTTGGCCATAGTATGTTCACGTAAGGAAACAAATATCAGGATAGGTTAAAGCTACAGAAATGAAATTTTTTAGTCTTACTCACACATAAATAATCTACAATTACAAGGAATTTTCTTTTTGTCCAGTGTAATTTTTGGGGTTCCTATTTTGACCACACAGATCTCCAAGACTTTCAAAATGAGCATGCTTATTAGTTTAAACAATTGTTTGTACTTGACAAAGACACTAAGGTCAATGATCTGGGTACTGTGTAAATTATTTTGAAAGGATAGTACATCTTTTTTAAAAATCATTGATTGCACTCAAAATTTTCATTGTAAGCACTTTAAAACATTTTTAGCAAGTTATTTTATATTTGATTACTCTGTCACAAAATGTCATTAAAAAATCTTTAAAACAATTTTTCTCAAACACAATACTGCATTAATGTATGAGTGCTTGTCACATTTAAAACACAGATTATGTTACAGTATTCTTAATTTTTTTTTAACTATTAGCAAGGTTAAGCTAGGAATCAAGAAGTATTTTATATAGTCACCATGTAAACAATATGTATTATTGCTAATGTTTTTTATCTTGATCTAAAAGACAAAATATGTTAAATCAGCTTTGAAACCTTCCATCCCAGAGCATGCGAACTTATAGGCTAGGTAGATTCTAATATCACACACACACACACACTATTCAGTCTCAAATGCACAAATTAATGTTTATTATATGGTGTTGTGTGCACTGACAGACTTCAATTGAAAAAAAACCCCTAATTTTTGTATCAAATTTACTTCTCAAAATGGGTTCTCTGGGTTAACTGTTCCAGAAAAACAGCATTTCTAATCGATTTTACTTTTTGAGAAACTGCTTATGCTTTTGTCATGACAAGCATGGTGTTTGATTGTCAGGAAAATTACAATTATGTTTTGTGCATTTGTGTTTAGTAGCATTTCTAAAGCATTTTTAGTAACATAAAGAGTGTTAGATGTAAAAATAAAAAAATAATTTCTTCACACACTAATCTATAATTACATATAATATAATAGAAAATGTGTATTTAAATATCCCGCCTACAATTTAAAAACAGAGACAGCTTCACAGGTCTTTAAATGTTGTTTTATTGCAGTGAAGAAAAAAATTACTGCAAAGAAAGCCAGCGGCAATCTGCAATAAGCACCTATATGTTTTTGAAAGCTATATGTTACATAGGATACACACTTAAATATTGACATGAATAAATGAATTAATCTTTTCATAAACTAATCTACAATTACACATAATGTGATAAAAGATGTTTTTAAATATCCCACGTAAAATTTAAAAACAGAAACAGCTTGACAGGTATTGAAACGGGATGGTATTGCATTCAAGAAAAAAATTTGCTGGAATTAAAGCCAGTGGCAATCTGCAATAAGCACCTACATGCTCTTTAAAGCATACACATCTTACAACTGACATAAATGTGATAGTTGCTTGCTAAAGCAAACATTGATGTGTGCCCTGATGAAATAAATATGAGACTACTGTAGTTTGATGAATCAAAACAGATCACAGACATACAAACCATAAGTATGAGACTTTTGAATAGTTCTGCTCATCTTACGCCATATCCTGCCATCACAAAATAAAGATACATTCTTTGCACACATAATAAAGGCTCCTGTTGATAACAAAATGCCTTTAGCCTTTTTATCTCAGTCATGTGTGTCATCTGTCAAAATGAAGCAGCAAGTGAAGTTCTTCAGAAAAATGTCTTTTTCCTTGTTCTTAACTCTACGAGGTTTCACAACACAAGAATGTCATTCAGATGAATATAATCTAAACCATCCCTCAATACTTCCTTTAAATAAGTGATCAGGATATTCATATTATCATAGCACACTAGCCATTTAAATTACACACAAGCGATTTCTGATTCCTTGTCACTTTACTTCCCTGTCTGCAGATCAAAGCCTTAATTCATTACATTAGCATAAAGAAATGACCTAAATTTCAGCGTTAATTTTCAGGTTCGGAAAGTTAAATATTGCCTGATTTTCTTCATATATGCCAAGTGAAAATTCATGGCTCAGAATTCATATTCATACATTTATTCTTGATGAAAGGATGAGTTTACAGAATGAACTAACACTTCACACTTTTTGAGATGAGTAGCTTATGACAGTATATAAAGGCAAATAAGAATTAAAAATTATCAAACACCAAAGATGCATCATTTTGCATATGAGATGGTACCTTCATAATGTACACGCATGTTATGCTTGTTTGCAGAAACATTTGGGAGGGGGAAAAAAAAAAGAAGGAAAAGAGTGAATAAATTGCTGGCTAAACAGGAAAGCAAACATGCATGCTTTAGTGAAGGAAGTAAAGAAGAGACCAGATATAGAAGATTGTGCAAAGCTATTACAGGTATGTGAGATGCATGCCTTCATTTAAGACAGACCATATAACAGATGTTATCAACAAAAGAATGATAAAGAATTTACTAATTGCATATAACTGTCTAAAATGTACTCTGAGCACACAACCTACAACTGTACATACTTAGAGTGGGCAGATTCTATTTACACTGTACTTGTGCTACGTTTCCTCAAAGAATGTCAAAAACCTTTTCTGAGACACTCATCCAGTAAGAATGAGATAGGAAAAAATCTGACGCCGGTGTTTCTCATCCATCTTGTTTTAGTACTTTTATTTAGATATTATGTTAATCTTGATTCATGTGTTCTAAGTCATAAACATCAACACTGGGCTGTGAACTCCTTTAATTACACACAGGCCTGGACAATATTTACATTACTGATCATTGTTACAAGACACAAACGAGGCATGCCCATGTAAAATAAACACAAATTGGTATCATAATTAGAAGGGGTTGAGTGATGAGGATAAAAGTTATTAAACAGACTTCCTGTTTTGTTTACTGACTTATTTGCAGTCCTGCCTGACAAACTGTATGTGAATTGTGTGCTGTATAACAATCCAGTCTGATCTTAAACTGTAAGATTATAACTACTTCCAATATGCCTCTTGATAAGTTGTGATGCTGCATTTCCTGATCATTCCAACAGCACCTCCATAATTAACTATGTGTAGGTAAAGGTTTTCAGCATTATAATTGTTTGAAAATTTCAAACTTTAAATTCTAAATCAAAGATTCTATCTCCAGAAAGGTCTGAAAGCTACTGAACATCTGTATGGCTTAGAAGAGCACAGACTCAAACATACACTCTTGTAAAGGTTTACGTGTGCAAATATAGGTCTCTTATTCACAACTGACGACAAAAATCATTAAATTTTTCTAGTCTGCTTTATTAGCTACATCTGCTACCCTTAAAATCTAAAACCACAGTAGTTACAGTTCCCCCCAAATTTTAAAAGGAGTACCACATGGATCAATTTATATCTACAATCCAAATATCTGAATTACTCTGACTTTAAAGTTCTGAAAGATTTCCCACCGGTTTGAAAGTCCAGGTTCAGACCGGCATGAAGGCGGTCAGGAAGAGTGACCGGGTCTCGTCCGGTGCGAGCCTGAAGTTGTTCACGCAGGGACTGAAGCTGCATCTTAAGGCACTCGTAACTGGCCATATGTAACGCCTGGATCCATCTATCTCGCTCTTCTTCTGTTGTGGCAGCAAACTTAAATGGATTGTCTTCCCCTTCACAGACTGGTAGGCACACACACACAAAATAACATTTGTTTGGTAAGAAATATAGTTCATATTATATGGACCAATAAAAAGTTTATGCACTTTACCAAGATTTTAAACAAAACTTAAAAAGATGGTAAAACACTAACCTATGCATTTAACATACAAAATAAAGGATTTAGATGACCTCAAAACAAGTTTATAAAAGCAAACACACAAGTAGTACTTTGATTTTAGTACTAAATTTCTTTTTACATTCCTTTCTTCTTTTCTCTGTCTTTAGCCTTTATTTATTTGGTCATTTTTTCAAAGTTTATTGAATAACCAATGAATCATATTCATTTAGTACAAAACATAACATAGATTGCAGTCTCCAAAAAAATGGAAATATTTTGGAATAAAGATTAAACCTAAAAACTATAGCAATATTTATACAATATGAATGACTGTCACCAACTGAAAAGTACAGAATGTAGTGTTTTTTCAGGGTTGTTTTAAAAAGTAACTTCATTTACCAAGAATAAAAGAGTTGGCAGCCTCTTCTTCAAGGTCAAGCTCTACAGTGCACCTCTCCAGCACTAGCACCCCTAATGGTTCTGTTTTCTGCACAGCATGTTTTTAGACACACATGAAAAACACTTCACAGCTCTCAAGGTATTTAGGCAAACAGGGTCTATTCTAAACATAAACGACTGCATGTCTATCAGCAACTAATGCATTTCACATTTTACAGATTAAGTCTATATTTATAAATATTCTACACATTTAATTCACTGTGATAGAGTATAATAATAAACATCATCATCTAATAAAACATCGCATAAAACTAATTAGAAATAAAAAGGATGGTAAAAGATAATCTGAAATTTGTTGAAGTCTCAAAACAACCTGTTCCATCATATGATGGAGGTACATATAACATTATAACCTACTGATTTTTCTGTTTTGACTGATGTTACTTACAGTTTCTTTGTTCTTGAAATAAAACAAGAGGTTTCCCTTGAGTTTGCAAAACCTATCAACATAGACTGCAACAGACACACAAAGCTTTCACCTCTGACATTTTTTCTGGTTAGCTGGAAAAAAAATCAAACTATTGACCCTATATGTATGAATGCATGACAGCACTGCTGGAGAAAAAAATAGTGCAATCGATAAAAGATTGGCACAGGCTGGATGATATCAAATTTATAAGAATATGTGTTCCTTGCCAGCAAACTTCAGGCAGAAATGGGTGCTTAATTTATCAAGAAAGGTAAAGGGCAATGCAAGGATATGTCTTTTGAGAATTTGAAGCACAAATTAGAGCATGCATACATAACTTCTTGGAAAAGCAGAATTAGTAACTGTGGTAATGCAGTTAAAATAAGACAAACTGATGCAATTGCATTAGAGTACTTCAATAAAATTAAAATAATTGAAATAAACATATGCTGTTTGTAGACGCAGTTACACTGTACTAGTAAATGAAAAGCAAGTGTAACAATAAGTAACTGATTGAATTCATAATATAGTACATATTATATATTACAAAGACTATATAGTATTATAGTAATACTGAGAACTGTTAATAATCTCTTTAATCTTCTTAAATTAGGCAGTTATTCCCTGCAATATCATTTTTAGTTGTTTTGCAAATGCCTTTCACAATTATGTTCTTCTCTAGATTAGGGAAGTATATCATTTCAGTGGTTGATGATATACAGCTATTTCTGTACCTTCACTTTTTTTGAATATGCTGTCCTGTCGTTCCTTCATGTACAAAATGCCTTCCTTATCCACACTGGTGACTTGCTGCATGACCACAGCCAGCTCCTTGGCATTGAACCTCATCCTGATTCACCTGTAGCTTGTCAAACTGATGCAGAACAAATCACTCAGGACTTTGCATCTTTAAAATTGTTTATAGGCTCTAGTCCTTTATCTGCTTTAGACATTCTGAAACAGATGAACATAAAGTCACACAGGATTACAGCATTAGTATGTAACAGTACATGGTTAGAAATCTGTTCAATGCAGAAAAAAAGGTGCAGAGTAATATTAAAGAGCTACCGATCTAGATCAGTGGTCAAAATTGTCACCAACATTGATTACCATATACTACGTGGTACTAGCAGTCAGAGATATAGTAAATGTTAAACAAAAATCCTCCCAGACACACACACAGACATGCAAATCCTTATTCAAGTTTGTGAGTAAAAACATGATACACAAAGATAATTCAATTACACCTCAGAGAAACTAAGAAATATTTACTGACTGACCTATTACATCAATTTAACACTAGCATGGTAAATGTGGACTATCCATAATAACACTAAAATCTTTCAAGTAGCTGCAATGTGTCGACTGATCTGAGGTGGTGACCGCAGGTGTTGTGTGTCCCGTTCTATTGACACAAGAAACCGATAAGACCAAAGTGGCTTTACTATGTATTATTCTGCGTCCTATTGGTTTTCTAAACACAATAGATGATTGGATGATATTGAAGGGCACATAATATATCAAGAACTGTTTATACGTGGTCAGATTTTTTAAATGGATAACTAATAAATCGTTTAACCATGAATCTGTATCCCCTATACAGGTCCGTGGTTTAACTGCATTGATTCTCCCAAACAGGGCTTCCTGGTTCAGTGGTATTGATAAAGAAATTATCAATTCAAGTGGATTATGTGGATAACATCCCACTGAAAAAAATGTATAGACGTTTGAACCGAACAAAAATCCATGTATTTAGCTGATTGATTAATGAATCGTTTCTATTGTCTAAGACAAGCTACAATACAATCAACGCTAACACATAGAATTGCAGTTTGGCCGCAAACACTTATACTGGTACTGCTAATGTAACCCTTGCTTTCGTAAGCAGATTCTTAATAAATAGTTATTCACGGCTATGTACATATGACCTGCCGCTAAAACAAATGATTGAGCAACGCGTACCTTTTTTTAGAACAGAAAAATTATTCATCTAGAACCAAATGTCACCGATCATTTTCCTCACTCCGCAGGGGCGGTAATAAACAGGTTCTGTGTACGTGCTCTCCCTTGTGTTATCGATCGCCATTCACAGTCGATCAGTCGGCTTTCGTGTTTTCTTTTTCTTTTCTTCTTTTGTGTCTTTCTGGTTTTGGAGAAATTCTCCGTAATCTTAAAAATTATGCAGCATTTTGGTGAAGAGACAATCAGAAGACAAATTACTCATGCCCCTTCCTTAAAAATTTCGTGCTTGAATAGCTGTGAATGAATTTTTTTTCTCTGAAGAAGCTGAAAATCATTTTACTAAGATGCAATTATTGTGGTTCTCAGTCACCGTGGGAGCAGTGGCAGCAGCATCCTGGTGCTATGGCTTTACGATACCGTTGTTGCATTTCTTGATGTACTTGACGTTTATTGTGGGAGGAGTTATTTACTCAGCAGAATGGGCCCTTCTAAGAGGGGATTTCTGCCGAGCACCCAAAATTAAGCATGACTACAACATCGCCAGCAAGGTGCTGGAGAGTATAATGGTACGAAAAATGATGTAGAAATAATGATGATAAGAGTGATTTAAGCACCAGTGAGTGCGACAGAAGATTCTGAAGTACAGATACTATGTACATGAGCACACATACACGCCCACCTTACAACTATATATACTGTGAACAGTATAGAAAATGCCAATCATTCAAGTCAAAACTTTTTACTTTACAGAAGAGAAAAGACGTGAAGCCTCGGGTCTCAAGAAAAACCATTATTTCCAGAAGTTTGGATAACTCACTGCAGGAGGTTTTGGAGTACATATGGAGAGACTTTATCTTCAAGTGGTACACGGAACTCAGTAAAGACCAGCAAACTCTTATGGATTCAGCTATGTAATTCATCTGTTTTGCCATGGCTAAGTTAAATATGGCCTTGAACTATGTCTAAGTCTTACTTTCAGATGTGGTTGATTTCTTTGGTCCAAATTTTTTTTTATACTCTAAAACTGAAAACAATAAAATAAAACTAGACTGCAGCATGAAACTGTGCTTGAAATAGTACCATGTCTAATAATTTAACAAATAGCAGAGTATCTACATACCAGTGTAGTGTACTGTTGTTTATCTAAAAGAATATACAGCATGAATTATTTTTGTTCCTGTGTGTTGTTTCTGTTTTAGTGGAGAAATGTGGCAGTTGATAGATAACATCAGTTGTCGTTTGGCTGGGATAGATGTAGTCACTTTTGTAACACAAGATGTTATGGATATACTTCATGATCACTTCAGGAACATACGCCTTGCCCAACAAAGGTAAACTTGTAGTGCTGAAATATCTCACTGGTGTTTCTAATTTCCATCTTTTTCATCATTATTGTAAACTTAATTATTGTCATAATTATAAAAAATATTGATGTCATTGGAAGAGCAATAATGTGCTAAGCTCTTAAAAAATTTTCTGAACTTAAGTTTTTATTGATTGGTTGATTAGTCTGCAAAGTTACTGCAAAAAGGTTGAGGTAATTTTCTGATATAGCAGATCTTTCTCCTTCCTCCTTCCCTTGTGTGTTAAACAGTTTACCCAGACATCCATTGTTTAGAGCATTTACTCTTTTTGTGTGTGTATATATATATGTGTTAAACAGCTTACCTAGAGATACAAGGTATACTCTTTTTTGAATACTTTGCATTGTGTTCTACATGTTTTGCTTTCATGCTCCAACTCCTGCCTTATGTTGTCAAAAGGGATGAAGAAAGTAGTGAGATAAGTAGCTTCCAACTTCATCCTTGGCTTCGGGATGAAGAGAGCGAAGAAGAATGCCTTCGCCAAATTTGTGAAGCAGCCCTTCTGTTGTTACTGCCTTCTTCATACTCTAGGTCAGACCACCTTCGACATCTACTTCGTGAAGTTATCACCACCTCAGGTTTGATGCAGATTCATGGCAAATCTTTGGAGGAAAGTTATCATTTAAGGAAGTTGATGATAGCTGAGTGCTTAGAGAACCACCAGTTAAGGCTAGAAGTGCGCATTTTACCCAGTTTTATAACTGTGTGGTGCAGCCTATCTTCCTCCAGTGAATTCAGCTCCTAAATAGCTAATTGGCATTAGGAAAAGAAAGTTGGGTGCTACCTTTATTAAAGAACCTTTACTTTTTTACATTTTTGTTAAAAAATACCCCCAAATAATTGAAGTAGACATTAAATCTTGACACTATTATCAACTTACATACAAGTTAGAGTTTGAGTCTTTAGTTTAAGACAATATATTAGAATTTACCATTTGGTCACTTTTAAATGGCTGTTTGGTTTATTTCCTAAATGACTAAATTAGCATTCTCATATTTCTTTATGTACATCTTTCCTGCAGTACTCAAGGTGACTGTGGATATGTTGTGTGATCCGGACTATATCAATGAGAAAATCTTGGGGTATATCACTCACCAGGAGAAGCTTATGGCTGACACCAAGCGTACATACACTTATGCTCCTTCATATGAGGACTTTGTGAAGATGATCAATGATTCTGATAGCACTGAAGAGCTGCAGCAGATGAGGTATATTGCTAGATACTTTCTAGCTTGGCAATATTAATAGAAACCAAATAAGATTTAATGCACAGATATTGATCATGCTCTCAAAGCGATTCAATTTTAATAAATAAGAAGAAAATAAGAACTTCTTTATTAGACAAGTGATATTGCACAAGGAATTTTACTTGATGATGAGCACCACTTATTTGATAAATACTGGTTACACTCGTACCCTTACTTGTAGATGCTACTGCTCACACTGTTTATATACACAGCTAGTGTGCATTTATTCATCTTAAATAGCAGGCACAAAACAAAAGAAAGAATAATCAGGCCTGTCATTGTCGCAATGTTTCCAGCATCATCTGAGACCATTATTAAATAAAGTTGATTAAGAGAATGCTTGACCCACCATCAGAGATAGGCTCAAAGCACTTTACACACAGAAAAAAAAGAAATGAAAGAAATAGATGTGAATTTTAATGATAGTATTACTTAGGTATACATGTGTGTAAATGAAGTGTAAATATTTACATAAAACATACATTTTTTTCAAGTTATATAAATGCATCAAGCATATAGCTTTAAGTAGACATATAAAACTGTCACAGACACATACATGTAGACGCCTGGACATTTTACTTCACAAAAACAAGACAACTACCCTCTTTGCAGACCTGTATGCGTTTAATCAACTAAACTTATTTTACAGTAACTAATAAACATACACAATAAATGTATAAAATGATTTTTCAATATACATACATCAGTCACTCTTTACTACTATCTCTTATTATTACTTATTAATATCTCTAATTGTAAACTCTGTCCTAAAAGAAAGTTCTTTTTTCTCTAGTTGATTGTTAACAAAGAATGGTAGAATTTATAGTCCAGTACAAGGTCACCTTTTACCATTCACACTTGATAATGTCCTTTTACACTGTTAATTATAGTCCCTGAAGCCTGATGTTGCATTAATCCATTAAATTATATATATATATTTTCTATAAATTATCTACAAAACAAATCATTGACACCCACTCAGGGATAGACATTAAAACACATTGGCACTGTCTCTAGGGAACGAGCAGCCCAACCTTCTTCTATCATAAATGCCGCTTCTGTGGGTCAGATGCTGTACACAAAATGCCGCTGCCTCTTGGGGATAAGCGACCCAACCTTCTTTTTGTCTTGCTGCTCTTGATTACCTTTAATGTTTGTGGCTTTTAGCTGGTTGCTAGGGCCAAATATTCCAAATCATATTCTCTACTCCAAATACTCCATGGCATCTGCCAGGCCCAAAGTCCTTTGGAAGTGAAACGGTATCTAAAGAAAAACCTATTACTCATTCAACAGATGTGGCTCAGCCACCAACACTGTGCTAGCTATTTAGCTTCATGTGACAATAAAGTAAATGGATATGGGTGTATAAAAACTTGCCACTAGCATTCATAAAATAGATGCATGTGCCCACACCTGCATATGTAAGTATTGTGCGTGCCTGTTTGCATGCACATGTGCACTACTTTGTCTGTTGTGTACTTTATATTAAGTATGAAATCATTTCAAAATTTATGCACGTGCCCACATATGCACACCTGCACACATACATGTACACATATTCCAAATTGCATATTTCATTTGTTTTCTTGTTTCTTGGCTAGGTATAAAATCATATCAGAAATTATGCAGGCCACAACCATAAATAATTTGAAGAAGGCACAGGGAATTAATGCAGGTATGTTATATCAAACATTGGCATTTATTTAAGGAAAAAAACATAACACTTCAGTTTTAAATAATCCTTGACCATGTGCCAGATAAGAAGAGTAGCAAAAGGAAATAGTGATTACAGAAAAAGGAATTCCTTGTGATAGTAACGTAAAGTGTAACAATTAAGCATAGCACTAATATAAGTCACAATCTGAAGTTCTTAAATTTAGAAGTGAGCCATTGTACTGGTTTTATTTTCTTTCACAGATCGAGAGAGCTCGCCAAAAAATACAGCAAAAGGAGAACTACTGAAGGCTCGAAACTTGAAACGTTATATCAATCAGGTAAAATGCATGTTGTGAGTGTAGGTTTGCTTGATGGGAGATTGGGTAGTGGTGTATGTGTCTGCATGTGTGCTTGTGCATGTTTGCATGTGGGTGAGTAGCCATGTATGCTTACACGTGCAAGAGGTAGAGACAAAGAGATGTTTGCTTGCTGACAAGTGGACCAAAAGAGATCACTTCAAAACTGAGCAGACTTTCATTAAAAGACTTTATTCAGTCATTCACCCCTTGACTGATACATGTCACTGAGGGGAGTACACGGATAGACATAGCAACTGACAGAGCCAGTCACTTTTGCCTATTTTGGGCGATAGTGAGCAAGTCCAGTACAGGACAACCTGTCTAGTCTTTGATGTTCGTTTGTCAGTTCTTCCTCTGGCTACCTCCAAAACTATAATTAATTCATAGAATACACTCATAGGGCCACCTATTTGTCATCAGCTAACAGTAGCCAAACAGCTGGCTGAGAAAAGGATACAGATGCTGGGCAGAAGAGGAAGTGAGTCACTGTCACCTGATGTGGTCACCAAGGACATTACTCTGCCTGGGCAAAAGGTACTGGTGTTTTGGTTTGTTTTGCTCTTTTTTTTTTTTTTTTTGCAATGAATGATTGAACTCAGTTTGCAGTCCTATTTACTGTCATGACAATACCTATTGACTGGAGTCAAGACTTTCTGTGATATTTCATTTTCAGGTCTTATCCTTTCATGTTATCATGGAGAAACCAAAAGCTAGAGAATATTTCCTTCATTTTCTTGAAAAAGATGGCAGCGACATTTTGTTAAGGTAAGGGTTTTTATTGTGAACTTTTGAAATTATTTTATTAATTATTTGCTTTTTTACAAAGAAAAAATAGAAGCTTACTATTGATCAAAATTGAAATGTTATAACGATCTCATTTTGTAAATCGACTCATAACAGTTCTTACATGTATGTAGATAGTTAAGAGACCTCCAAGATTTACAGTAGCATGATATAAGCAATACATAATTGGAAAAAAGGGGTCAGTATGCCGTATCCTGTTCATATAAATGATTTTACACCAACTGGATTTGATTATCACATATAAGCCTTTGAATAAACATTTGTGCAGATAACATACCTTATGGATTATACTTAAAAGCTGCGGTTCTCGACCGGTGGTACGGCAAGGGTTTTGCAGGGGTATGCAGTGACATAAATAAGCACACACCATTATGAAAATAATTACTTTTATGTGTGAACTGAGAGTGAGGGGTACTCGCGTATATACCTTCATCCTTTGAGGGCACAGTCACGAAAAATGTTGAGAATCTCTGCTTTATAGCACTGGTATTTTTATTTCCTTGTTAAATTTGCAAGTACTTTTTCGACAGATTTTGGAATGATGTTGAAGCTTTCCAGTCAGCCAGTAAGGTGAGTTCTGATAAACTATCCAGGCATATTTTGCAGTTATTTGCAGATAATACTTGTCTTTTAGCAATGTACCTAACTTATTTAATAAGTTTTAAGTGCATCATCTGGAAATGACATAATGGTTCATAGGAAATATGCTTCTATTACAGTTTTACTAAAATAAAAATTTATTGAGTTTAATTACAGCATGCTATAATATTGACTTACCGTCAACCCTAAGACTTGCTTATCTGTTGTCGTGTGCAGGAGCTGCAGTACCACCTAGCTAATGAAGTGTTCCAGCAGTATCTGACCACTAACCCCAGTAGCCTTCCACTGAACAAGGCCACGCTTAAGGGCATAGAGAAATTTCTGCGAGGTGATGGGGTATGGTTATTACTATTGTCTCAAGGTCAACAAGTAAAACTGCTAAGTATTGGAGGGTTTTGGTTGTAATCCAATTTGCACAGGAAGCCAGATGTTCCCACCCACCATGTGACTCATTTGGAGAGATTGGGGTCACTAAATGTGCAAGTAATCAGTCAGGGACCCTTTTCTTTTTCTGAATCAATTTCTTTCTACTGTACCATTTGCACCGTTTTGCTTAGATTTTGGATGTGTGTGCTAGCAGTGTCGTTTTCAGACATAAGATTGCTTTTTCTGCAATTGTTCTGGAGAGTTTTAATGCTGCACTGCCCCAGCAAGTTTAGTGCACAGTGGGGGCGGGTCTGATGGCTGATATTGTGCTTCTCCTGGAGGCTGATCTTGCCAATGACTGCTCTAGTGGCAGTAGTGTGGATAAAACAATGTTTCTATCTGAAGGCTGGGTTTGCACTTTCATACAAGCATCATATTAGCTTTTCAGCTACCTTTTGAAGCAAAACTTTTTATAGAAGATTCCATGCAATAAACTCCTTGCCAAATGCATCTTTGCTGATGGCCTTCACCTTCTTCACATAAGTAGCTACACTGCAGGGGCACACAGTGGTCTCTTCTTTTTGAGACAGGCTTCCTTTTTTTTTTTTTTTTTTTGAGGGGAGCGCTTTGAGCCTACCTTTGATGGTGGCTGAGGCACTCTCTCAATCAGCTTTATTTCTCTTCTGCTGTGCATTGTGTTTTCATGTTCACGTATTCGTGAAGATGTCACCCTAAATGTGTGCTTGCCCTCCTTATTGTAAAGTGGTTTGAGTCGGGCTGATGCTGGAGAAAGGTGGTATATAAATGTGATTATTATTCGTATTATAAAAAATTTTGAATAGTTACTACTTTTTGGTTTCTAATGTTTGCCTCCTAACAATGATCAAAAGTGCAAGTAAAAATAAAGAGTGAATCATTAGGTTATAATATTTTTAACCTTTCTTTATGGTTCAGGGACCAGAAGCATTTCATGATGCCCAGCAGCAAGTGAGCACTGTGTTGGAGCAGCAGCACTACCACACATTTCTTGTTAGTGATGTATATCATCAGTACATCTCTCTTGATGAAGATGAGGAGGAAGATCTCGACAATCTGTCAGTTGTGTCCAGTAAGCAGTCCCTTTGTGCAAAAGTCCTTCAGTGATCTTGATTGGATCTGGCATGTGCAATATCTGCTTCTTTGTTCACGAATGTTAAATTATGTTTAAGATGACAGACATTTTTTTAAAAAGTTATTTAATACAGTTAGAACAGAATTTCTATAAGCATCCAAATAAAGTCTTACTCCAGAATGTTTCATCTTAAAAGCTACTGCCCTAATATTTAGCTGGTTAATGTGAGTTGAATAGGGTGCATAGATAAATACACTAATTTTCAGCTGCATGCCACAGTGCCTTTTATTAATTTCTGTAAAATCATTTGTACTGTCATCTTTTCTCTGCAGGCGAGTTGTTTTTAGATTCACCACACGACAAAACAGATGTTAGTGATGATGAAGAAATGCTTGCTGATCAGTCTTACCATGCTCGACAACTTTTGCGCCAGCTGGATGCGAAAATAACCAACAAGCTTCAAGCTTTGCAAGCTCTCCTGAAGTCACAGAAGCTAGATAGAGACAAGGTATGCACAAAACGTGTGTAGTCATATGAGACTTAAAGGCTTATTCAAGCACCAAATTATTTCCAGGTGATGCTTTTAGTTCATAGATGGTTTAGTTCATTTAAAGTTATCAATTCCTAAAATCTGAACAGAAAATTATGTTCTGTTGTGTGAGACTAAGTTTTAAATTTTCTCATCAGACCTGGCTTTTGCAAAGAGGTCAGGACCTTATATCCTGTTAAATCACAAACATTTGGATAAAGCCTCATTAGCGTACGTTTGAGTCTTTGACATTGTCTGCTGCCTTCAGTAATATCAGAAGTATATAAATATATATTTGTGTGCTTTATTTGGAAAAAATTCACTACATATTAGTAAAACACTAATAGTAGCTTTATTTTGTGTTAGCCTGCTAGCATCTTCAATTAAGCAACAAAAACAGAAAAAAATGTTCAGCTTCAAATGTGTAAATTTTTGTGGTTGATTTTACATTGTATACATTGATTTACTTTGGTATTTTTTTGTGGGTGATGATTATTCAGGTAAAAAAGATGGGTGATGACATGGAAGAAGAACTAAAAGTCATGCGGACAGAACGTCGGGCACTTGAAGTGCACATTGAGCGCACTAAGACATGGACTGAGAATGTAGGCAACTGGCAGGTGGTCATTGTTGATGGCACAGTAAGTATCATCCCCAGTGGGAATGATAATGATTTCCCTGTCACATTATATTCCCTTTACTGACTGATTATTCCGAGTGATCTTTAAAATATTACCTTCCATTACACCACTGCTTTCTTAACTTTTTGTGAACCTAACTTCTCCCAGATCTCACGTAAATGATCATGAGGAAGTACCCGTTATGCACATCAGCAGATGCATGTGTGCACATAATCTCAAACACACATGCATGCACATGCAAACACACAGATCCTCTGTGCCGAAAGGGTAACATAATATGAAATGAGTTGTATTTACCTTCTTAGGTGGAAGTGGAGGATGACCGTAGAGTACCACACTTTGCAGTGTTGGTCAGACTGAAGTGCCGGGAAGAGAGAGGACAAGACGAAGGTCAGGCAGGTGAAAGAGAGAACACCAGTGGCACTTCACCGCCAAGTGACCGATTTGGGCTTGGTAAAGTGGACTCTGCTCATGGATGGGCAGTGTCACGAACACTGGATGACATTTTTGCATTGCACGAGAAACTTGTGCAGGTGTGTTTGTGGTTTCGTTGAAACAAACCTGGATTTCAGTAATGAAGTGGGTCAAAACAGTGATAATGTAATCATCGGATTTACTTGTTTATATTTTATTTTCTTTTTAAATCTATTTATCAGAAAATGATTCAGCATTTCCAGCAGCAGTAGTCAGGTACATATGTAGCAAACATGCATACGCTATGTCCACACTTGTTTTTTTCAAACAAAACACAAAGATTTACCTGTGGGCTTCCCAAGTTTTATACTTCAGCTCAAAAAGTAAATTTTGTATTTTTTTTTTCTTTCTTGAATTAGCACAAATGCATGAAGTATACATAAAATGCAGTTGCAATAATTTGATATTGAGAGGGCAGCACATAATATACTCAAGACTCAGGCAATCTCCTTTGAAATTCTTCGGCCTATTTTTTGTGCAACACACTCTTATACTTTTACAGTCCAAAATTCAATATTCAAATGGAAAAAATTTCTTGTGGTGATTTACCAAACCAACTTCACCAACAGAGATTAACTTTCTTTGGCCTTTCACACAGTTATCCACACAACGATCCAGTCAGTATCCATTAATTGACCTGATGCAAGAGCCAGTTTGAGGTTATATATAGAGTTATTGCTGCACTTTCAGTTTTACTATGACAGATCTAAGTCCGCCTTCAGGTTATTGCAAAATCTGGTGAAGACTAACATGATGTTAAATCATGAAGTGCTCCCAAAGCAGATGTATAATTTGTGTAGGAATAACAGTCCCTCAAGTAGCTCCGGTAGTAATTTCCTTTTACCCCACACAGGAAGGGAAGAGGGGAAAAAGCATCACATCTTATCCAAAGGTATTATTGGTGTGGTCAGGAGAACTTCACACAGCTTACATCTGTAGGTAAGGGAGCTCTAGGATCTGCACTGACCAGGATGAAGATTCACCAGCAGAATACCAGGGGTAAAGCTGCTCACACTACCAACTTCTGGGGAAACCACCACTCGCTACTCCTATATATCCTCTAGAGGAAACTGAGATGGTCTGTGTCTCCTCCATGTAATTCCTGTAAAACATATTAATTGTATAAATATAGCAGGTACACGTGAATAGGAATATTACAAGGACAAATGTTGGCCATTTTTGCTGAATACAAATTTGTAACTAAGTTATTTTTCCAAATTTCCAGGTAAAATAGATAAAATGCACAGAGCACTTACAATTACATAAGCCATAAAATAAAGTTATTGACATTCTCAAAGATAATTACGAGGTTACCTTGGCTAGGATTCTTGAAGGTGCGCAATGAGCTCTCATAAGCATTGTATTCATCAGCACAAGTTTCATGCATGCATGCTGTCAAACTATCTCACACAATGCAATACATTCTGCCATACATACTTACACATCTAAGGATGATAAGCCTGGTATCTGACAGTCATGCTTCTTAAATCAATATTTTATTGACAAGCTCTATGTATATTTCTTTTGCTCCAGATTGCCCCATGGCTACAGAAGAAGGACCTGCCCTCACAGGGGAAAGGTTTGTTCAGGTCATTGGATGCAGCATACATGGAAAAGGCTAAGACAGCATTAAATGACTATTTTTCAGTAAGTATTGCTACAACTAGGTGTTTTGATTTTGATCTACCAACTGTATTTTTAAACTTGTTCTAGCAGCTGCATTTTGAAAATTGAGTAATGTACTATGCAGTCACTAAAATACATAATTGCATCTCGTGCATAAAACAAATATATAGCAACTTAGCAGTTATATACTTTTTTCTTTTGTGTTAAAGTGTTAGAGTTTTCTGTTTTAGAGGTATGCATCTCGTAGTTGTAAAGACAGATTACATCTATGAGCAAGAAATGCATCTCAAGTGAGAATTTTTTTTTTTTTTACCAGAACCTGAACATATGAAAAGTAACATTAGGGAATTTGTTATTTTTGTGATGAATACATTAAACCTATGCTATTATTGCATAATTCCGCTGTTGCACTGAGTTCTAGTGGGAGGCACTTTTTCTGATGACAAGGTTCTCAGAGCTAGATACTATTTCCTACAGTCAGTGTGAATACCCTCCTTTTATGTTCTTAAGATACAACCTTATGAACATAAAGAGGTCAAACTCATGATTGTAGATGTTGAACATATTTTACACTCACCAACATCACCATGTAGATCCAAAATAATGCTGATGGTAATGAGAGGACTTGTAAAGCATAAAATCATACTTATTCAACTTGACACTGAGCATAAGACTATTTGATGGTAGCATAAATACTTCAATAAATTTTTATAACAGATTGTGGTAAGCATAATGACATAATATGACCTTGAAATGATGAGTTATTACGGTTAAATAAAATGCTTATTTCATCGACTGCTCATGATAACCATTCATGCGTTGTCTTCATTTTTCATTAGTTGTAAGGGATGTTTTCAATGCACATTTAAATTACTATTTAAGTATTCATGATGTGTCATCTGAACTATGTACAGGGTCTGAGATTATTTAATTTTTTCCCATTGTAGCCAGTGTTTGTGACAAATGAGATATTCTGAACAGTTGTGAGGTAACTGCAGCATCTTTTGCTGGGTGTCTTAACAGGCAGTGATGCAAGATGATCGTCTGATTCACAGTGAAGTGCTGTATTCCTTCTTGGCACCATCTCCTGAATTTCTGCACCAGCCTTTCCTCATGCGGCGCAATAAGACATCAATGTCCCTTCTAAAGCGCACGTTTGTTGAGGACTTTTGTCTTAAAACAATGCACAATGTTAAAGGTTGCAAACATTGTTAAAAAAAACCTCCCAAAACTATGGGATAGTCATTGTATAGTAACTTGAATGAGATTCTTTCTAAAACTTAAGTTTGAAAACATAGATTAGCAACAGAGCTGCTCTTTAAATGAGGATATTGCATGTTGTACACACAACCCACTATGTTGGGGGAGAATTTTACAAGTGTTTGACTAATCTTTAATTAATGGTAGTTTCCTTTATTTGTTAAGTTAGCATTTTATCAAGATTTTGTATGTTGAGCACAACATTTGAAGAAAGCAACTGTTTCAATTTGCCTAGCTTACGAGGTGATGTCCAGGATGACGATGATTTCCTGTTTGGTGATGAGAGGTCAGTGGAACATTTTCAGCCCATTTTAAAAATGTTAAACAGAGCGAAATAAAAGTACAATGACTAGTCTTTACTGGGGCACTCTCTTTATTGGCTTGAAAGCCGTGCACTTTTCCACTAATGCTGAATCTAGTCAGATCTGAAAAATAACGTTACCTGTCACTGTTGCAGTGCAAGAGATGAAAGAGCCCATGATTCTATTGCCAAGCCTTTGTACCGTCTGCTGGGAGAAGTGTTTGAGCTTCATGGCATGTTTAGATGGCTGCGTCGGAGTTTCATGACCTTCGTGGAACTAACTTTTGGAAGCAACATCAACAGGTTTGTATTTCTCTATACCAGCATCTGTAACCCTATAATGTCATCACCAGGAGTTGTTGCTCTCCTGTCACCTCGTACCAGTGGTATGATCTTAGCTTTCTAGACTGGCCAGATGAACATTCTGGAATACATCATTGCACTTTGTAGGTATTAGCTTTTAGAGTAAATGTTTTACAGCTAGATACGACCTTTCTAAAGTGGCTGGTGGTTTTGTTCACTTTTATCTGGCAAGCTAAGGAATACTGCCTGTTGTGCAGTTCTACACAACTTAAGGATGCAAGTATTTATCAAGTTTTGAAAAAGGTTTTGTGTTCAAACACAGCTATAAACCTAATGTTCATAATATATAATGATATTATAATCATAATTTAATTTTTATATAATAAAAAGGCACCAAAAAGTAAGGAGCACTTTTTAAATTACAAAATTTCATATTCTTCAGTAATCATTTTTGTTGTTTCCCTATCATACATGTTGTTAAAAGAACACAAGTGAATAGGGGGGGGGGGGAATTGGTGTTTTACGCCGTGTCAGCAGCTAAGGCTATATTACGGCCATGCAGCCAGCCCTGTAAACACAAGTGAATAGAACCAAAATTTATGATCACAAAGGAAAAAAAAGGCTCAGGATATATTAAATGTGAAAATATACACATTATAAACAAATAGAACATAAGAGAAATCAATATTTCAAAAATCAAAACTTTTCAATTGAAAAATCACTTCATGTTATTTTTTATAGTGAAGATCAATGTTAAAATTGGCAACAGATATCCATGCTAAATCTCTCTGAACCTTTCACATGCATGCTCAACTTTTGTCTCAAGAATAAGTTTCCTTTTAGCAGTATTTAGATGATTTCATTCTTGACAGCAGATTTGACTTGCCCTTGTCATTTTTGTAGACAGCTTCGAGAGATGGTGAAGTGGACGTACTCGGAGCCAATGCTTTTATTTTACATTCGCACTTTTAAGGATTCAATGTGGCCAGGTGGAGTTCTAGCTGAGTCACTTCCTCCAAAGACTGAGGCCCAAAAATTTGAAACACGAATGGCTGCTAAAAACAAACTGCTGCAAAATATTCCTGGTAATTCTTAATCTCATAGATTGGTTGCAAACTCATCTCAGACCTGAGAAATTCTTGGTTCTAGTTCTCTTCTGTTATATATTGTTGAAAATAGGTGATTGTAACTATTGAATATGTTTTAACCATATTGTATAACATTTAATTTGCTATTAGACGTTTTATGAGTAAATTATCTTTCACCTGTTTTAATTTTTTGTAGTTTCTTGTTTCTGTGGAATAATAGCTTTGTTCAGCTAGTGCCAACAGATCTATCAGACATGAATCCATCAGTATCAGCATTAAAAGAAGTTTAATATTTGTTGTAGATGCTCTTAGGAACCTTGTTGGCGAGGATAACGGGCGACGAGGTACTGTAAAAGTGTTTGAAGTCCTGCAGAACAAGGCTCTTAATAAACATCTGTTCTATGTAAGTCATCAGAATTGCCCTCTGGGATAAATAAAGTCTTATTAGCTAAATGGCATTGTTTAAACAGTATAGGCTCTCAGACTTCATTAAGTTAGCATACATGTTCTCTTTCATGCATGATGTACTTTTTAAAAAAAAAAAGCAAAGAAAGGTGAACAGGTGAGAAAGTTGAAATTTTATGATTTAATTCATTCAGTATGGATGGTCACAGTGGAGCTGTAGCTATGAAGACATTCACATATGTGGGTGCAAACTGTACAGGAAGAGTTAAAAATAGTAATTACTGGACTTTTCTTGGTCTTCAGTCATGTTCTTTATGTATGCATGGAAAGGGTGTTGTTGGTTGCTAATTGAAATGGAGAATGGCATGCACTGGTTATAGCAAAAGTCAGGCATAAACACTCCTCCTTCCCTACTGTTTCTATGTGCCTATCTTTACCTACTACACCACTATGTGCCTGATAAAGGCCATCAACATGCAATTTTGTTTCCAGGTGATGAAAACTGATCAAATTTTAAGCCTACATGCACCAAAGACTATACTGCAACAATGCTTAGTCATTTTATGCACCCTGAAAGATTTCATGAGTGAAACAAAACAGTTGCTTTGCAAATGTATCTATTTCTCAGGATCACTTATTTTGAAGAATGGTTGTAAATTACTCCACATTTTTTAATTTGATAGGTGTTTCACCCTATCATACAGGGCCACATATTGATCATCAAGTGTATATAACCCTACTAGGGTGAAAAGAAGCAGACTCCAAAGGACTGCAGAACTGTGTATTCTGTTTATTCTTAACGATTTGTCTCAAACAGAAAAATACAGGAAACGTTTACCATTTATAAATTTTGTTCCACATGTATGTTAGAAATAATTTATATGTTATTCATTAAAATTTGTTTTGAAATTTCAGAATTTGTTGGAGATATTTATGCTGGAGCTTTGTGCTGAACTAAAGACTGTCCATAAATCACTGGTTGAATCACTTCAGCTTCAGTCAGTTCCTCAACCAACAAACTGAATAGTGAAGAATATAAACTATGTCAGAACAAGATGTACAAAAGTGAAAAACTAGGATTGCTGGATCCTGTATGGTGCCTCCCAGTTTTGGAAATCATGGTTCAGACTTCATGATATCTTTTAACAAATGTATATGGTGATAATATCCGCTGCAGTAAGAGATGGAAACGATCTGCCAACAGTTTCCTTAGAAGTTTTGGAGTATTCATTCATTGATAAGAAAACTTCAACACACTGACATCAAATGAAGGTCATCAAGATGTCTGTGTGACATACACTGACCCTTTCTGAAATATTCTAGTACATAAAAGAAAATTCTGCATTCATATAACAATTTTTAGGATAAATTTAAAATGTATTCACATAAATGTTGTTGTGGTATAATTTGTTAAAATTGTTCCTGTTACACACCAGTATGTGCAATATTTGTCTAACATGAAATGTGCTTTGCAATTATTTTCTAAATGTCATACATTTGTTTCACTTGTGATTGTTGTGTACTTATGTTGGCAGATTTTGCTACTAGACCAACAGCATGCAGGACAGTAGTATGGAATAAACATCCAAATACAAAAATTGCTTCCGTACATAATTAAGGATGAATGAATACACACACTTTTTGTGTTGTAGAAATGGAGATATTTTACTTCAGTTTATACTGGTAAGAATTATTTCCCTACAAAAAGCACAAGATCAGCTAAAAACAAAATATACACAATAATGGTAATAATTCTGTGTGTCTATAATTTCAACTGCAAGGAAGAAACAAACATAAACACATTGACAACCTCCATCTCCATGTCCAGCTTATCTCACTACTGACAAAAACTTAACAGCAGGTAAAAGGTGGGCATACACAGTGCTGATGGAGAAGAGTTCATAATATCCAACAAAGATCTTAGCTTGCGATCTTTGCACAAAAACAGAGACAAACATGACCAAATCAGCTGACCACACAATTGCTCCAGGTTTATGCATCAGACAAAGCAGCTACTCCTGGCAGAATTTTACCTGTAATAAAAATATATTTTTATGCTTATAAATTAAAGAATTTTAATTATAAATCAACTCCATACCTGTATTATTTGAAACAAGTCAATAATACATGATTTACATTTTCCCCACCAACAAGCAAATGGCCCGCAGGTAAGTCATAAAGATAGGAACATCTCACGTTTGCTTTATCATTGCTAGAAACACCAACCGCCTTCCTAGCTGGAGAATAATTCTGCAACATATCTTCTGCCCCTGGCTTTCTTCCTCTAATGGGATGATGTACTTCATGCATGATCTTTCATGGCACAATTTTTCATCTGCCATCTAAACAAATGCCCTGGTCTTCCATACCCAGAAACACAATTCTGTGTAATCTTGAAAGATTTCCAAGACAAGAAAACAAAACCCTGCATAAGGGGAAACTAATGAAGAATTAAGTTTCCAAGTATGGCAACTTTGAATCACCCAATGCTCCTCCCACTTGCTGCTACAAGTAACTGTTCCAGGGCTGGTGATGCTACAGAAAAGATCGAAAGACCCTAAGTTACTGACTCACCTTCTAGCAACTCCAAGCTAGCTCCACCTCCAGTGCTGACATGACTCACTTTGTCTTCAGTATTATACTTGGCAGCACAAGTTGCAGTGTCACCACCACCTGTCAAACAATACCAGTGTACATGAGCACTACTGTGCGTGTCAGGGGTATGTATGTGCCTTGGGTTTCATTCCTTCATTATAGGGGCACCATTTATATTCAGTCTCTAGCCTACTTAGCCTTTTAAATACATCTAAAACTGTACCATGATTTTGCTCAAATTCCAAAGAACAACCAGGCCACATACCAATGATGGTGATTGCTCCTGTCTGGGTGGCCTTCACAACAGCATCCATAAGTGCCTTCGTGCCAGCAGCAAAGTTGTTCCATTCAAACACTCCTGGTGGTCTGCTCGTGAAAGATTTAGGTCAAGATAACTTACACACAAAACTTGCTAATGCAGTTATTTACCAGCAACCTAGCAGAAGTCACAGTCTATCTGCCACAACAACAACAAAAAAATAATAAAGCCAACACGTTTACATCACCACAACATACAAATACTGATTTATATGACTTAATAATGTATTTTAAAATCTATCAATGACTCTATGCTTGAAAATCAAAAGAAGCAATTCTTTAACTTTACAGTTGAGAGTTTCTTGCTCAGCAACTGATCAAGTGATTCATACTCAAACTGCAAAAAAACAAGGGCAGCAGTAGCAGATTTTTTGTAATAGGATATCAAACATTATTCATCATAGCTGCCACTGCTAATAAAAGGTGGTAAGTCATGGAAAGCCTGCTGGCATATCTGTTTTGCCGTCACATACTGTCTCTGTGTAGTATAGAGTATTTTGCAACATGTAATAACCTGTGTATAGCAAAGGTGTTGTGAAATCTACATAACCTCTGTAACTGTGTGCTGTGGCACCTCATATACCTGTGTTTAGCATAGTGTGTTGTGACAATTAGGCCATATGTGTAGCATAGAATGGCTTGACAGTTTTGTCATTTACTGCATAGCATGTTTTGCATGTCACATGCTATGTGTAGCAGTGTTGTGACAACTGTGTAGTAAAGAATGTGACAACTATGTCATTGGGTATAGAACAGTGTTGAGACCTGCCATATGTTTGTGTGTAGCATACACTTTGTTGTGACAACTGTCATATACTGTGTGTAAAATTGAATGGATTGTGACATGTTATACCATGTATAGTATTGAGTATTATGACATCATATACTCTTTGTAGAATAGTGTTGTGACAATTGTCATATACCAAGCAGCATAGCATGGGTCATGACAAGTATCTCATATAGTATTTAACATAGTTTTGCGACAACTGTTAATGCTGTATAGTATGTGTTGTGACAACTATGCCATATACTGTACATAGTATAGTGCTGTGACAACCATGTCATATACTTTGTGTAGTATAATGCGGTGTTATAGCTGTCATATATGGTGTGTAGCAGAGTTTGCTGTGACATATGTTCTGTACTGTGTGTAGCATAGAATATTGTGAGAAGTATGCAGTCATACCCATTCCAGACAATGGTTCTTGCTAGTGCAATGACATCGGTGAATTCTTTAATGGTTTGGGGTCCAATATCAAGGCCCTGTAAAAGAAAAACAAGCCCATGCAGACAGTTTACATTATAAATAGAAGGTATAAGCCTACTTACTATCCCTTCTAAAAACAGCTGGTGTCAACTCTTACTATGTCATAAAGCAAATATTTACATGTGTTCATGAACTAGGCTTACATGGTTGAACAGTTTCAAAATAAAAAAATGCAACAATTCTCAACATGTGTATTACACTTATCTCACATTTATAATAATAAAATTCTTGTCTCATCTGCCATCTATTTTAATAAATTACAAGAACATCTAGCAAAGACCTCAGATGCAGCATCATTAAGCTCACCATGCAACCAGCTGGTATCCCTGATTTGATGTCTGCAGAGCCAACTTTAGCGTCTTCAGCAAACTTGTCACCAGTCACAAAGTCAGTTGGCAAGTGAATCTTCACACTCTTCTGTTCGGCTTTGTCCATCAGCTTCTGCACGATCTTTGAGCCTTCTTCATCAAACAGCGAGGAGCCAATCTGCAGACAAATGTTTTTATAAAAGAGATGTCATATACATTATAACTTAAAAAAAACATATTCCAGTACATATGGCTAAAACAGATTAATCTACACCAAGTTTAAAGGTTTTCCTTAAAGCTCTATCATGAATCAAAGTAACATCAAGAAAACTGAAATGCAAACAAGCACAAAAAAAAAAAATGCAAATATCTTTTAGCTGCCAGGTTCAAGGTTGATAAGACCCACCTTCATGTTGTGCACGACTTTGAGGAAGGTAAAGGCCATACCACCAGCAATGATCATCTCATTAACTTTGTCTAGCAAGTTCTCAATCAGCTGAATCTTGTCTGCCACCTTTGCACTGAGACATCCAAGAAACGATAAGCTATTAATGACATGTTCCAGCTAAAGACAAAGATCATACAAGATAGGACCTTTTGGCAGTGGGACATACAGTAATTGTAAATGACTTAAAGGTTGACAGTAGGTTAAATAATAAGGCACAAATAATGTCTGTCAGCATTATTTATTTTTCTTAAATTCCACCAAAGAGTATCAAAGAAGTTGCTGTATAGCGTATATACACATGAATGTATGTAACTGCCTGTGTCTCTCTGGAAGAGAAAAGTTAGAGAAATGAAAAAAAGGAAGGGATAACAAGTTTCCCAACATCTGCGAAAAACTATAAAATTATTAACAACCAGGAAATGCAAAATTATTTTATAAAACATAAGAATTAAATTTAAATGTTTTTTGCATTTTCACTGGTAAGTTTGAAAATCCACAATAAAATCAGCTGAAAAACTTTGGTTCCCCCAAATCTTAAAATATGCAAAGTTTAATCAATACAAAATATTATTCTGGGGACATATAAGGTTACCCTGAGGATGCATTAACATCTTTTCCATGTACTTACTGTTTACATATAAAAAAGCAACCTATACCGTGTCTGAGTCGCATCATGTTAGCAGACTATGGACTGCCATGCAGATGATATGTTGAAAAATGAGCTAAAAGAGACTTAAAGATATGAACTACCTGTAGAGTCAAAAAGTTATGAGTTAAGCATACCCGCCTAAAATAGCCAGGAAAGGACGTTCTGGTTTATCAAGAGCCTTGGCAAAATATGTCAACTCTTTTTTCATCAGAAAACCTGAAGCTTTCTTCGGCAGGTTGCAGCCCACCATAGAGCTGTCAACAGGTGAACAAAGAAAATTGAAAGTCTTCAAAACAAATTATGTAAAATGTAATCTGACAATTCACAATGAACTAGTGGATTTATGATGACATCTGAAACAACAATCTTATGATAATCAAACAAATGTAAGCACACTCATTTATTTTCTTCTAATACTAAGGTAGGTGACTGATGTTTAAAGCAACAAATGGTACATCATAACAATTTAACCCAGCAATGAATGCTGAAGCCACATCAAGACGGACGTGTGCCTGAAGCACACACAACCTAGGATCTAAGGCTAAGAATAATTTCATAGATGCGGGATTCCTCAGATTAGCTGCAGCAATCATTTCTAAAGTGTGTGGCAAGTCAATAAGCATTACAGAAGAAAATGTGGAAGGAGTAAGGCACTAAGAAAGAACAGGTGATACAGAATGATCCTATGTAAAATGAGATTCAACAAGTAGTAATAAAGCAGTCTGCATAAACACACACACACACACAAAAAAAAAGAATGCTCAGCTACATCTATCTATTACAGTTTAACATTCTACATTCCCTTTCATACATTATCCCAACTTTCATTACAAAAGCAATAATACCACAATCACCTGCTAGGTCAGACTGACCTGTGTGCTCTGTGAGCTGTGCCAAAAGCATCATTGACATACACATCACCAAGCTTTGACAGGGAGGCCCGGAATTTGTCCAGTGCTTCCTTGTCAGCTTTGATTTTGTTGCCTTTTGCATCAACTCCCTTGCCTTCTTCTTCCACATGGAATCTCAGATTTTCCAAAAGAAAAACAGAGCCAGCGGGAGGATTGGCACAAGCAGCCTCAACTTCACGGCCCACGCAATCATCTAAAAATGTTACATCTCTGAAAAAGAATGATTGTTGCATACCTTGATATGTTCATCATAAACAGAAGCATTTCCAAAATATCTCAAAGAGCTGATAGGGCAAAAAAAAGTCACAAAGGAGTTAGTTCATATGCAAACTGCCAATGAATTAATTTGATAAAAGCAAAGGCAAAATGTCACAAGACATTCTGACAAATAGAAAGAAATAAGAAAAACTCACTGGAGAAATAAAAAGCCAGGTGATACATTTTTAAAGGATTTTAGTAAAGCAAGATCTTAAAAGACAGGGATCTGAGGTCAAAGGTTATGGACCCCAAACTAAGAACAAAAATTTTTTTCTTTTACAATCACATAAAATGTAATTAGTTTAATTCTTTACTACCTGCCCAGCAACTTCTTCAGCTCATCGACAACAGGTTTCAGTGTATACTTGGGTTCCACATGTCCATCAGGCCTTCCCAGGTGGGACATGAGTACCACAGATTTAGCTCCTTGATCCAGTGCATACTTAATGGTGGGGATGGCTGCCACAATCCTAGAAGGAGCACATATCAACTACTTTTTTATTATTCATTATCAATGCCTTATCTGTATATCTTACTCTTTTATCTTTATTTATTCATATTTATAGTGAACTAGAAGCAAAGCACCAGCAAATTATCTACACCTCTGTCAATTATTTTATAACTTTATGGAGTAACATGCCAACTTTATGAAAGTACATTACTTAAGTACAACATATATGCTGTAAATTTTAGACTACAATCCATGACGTTTTTCTCCAGCTTTAAACCCTGCAGCTTAAAGAGAAATGCAGCTTCTTTGCAGATTTTCTAGATTCCAATTAATTTTTAATAAGCCTCACAATAAAGTGTTAACTGTTCACATTTTAAAATCGAAGCCATATACAGTTAAACCATTCAGATCAGCTGATGGCACACCTTCTTTATGCTGAAAACAAGTTTATGATGGAGCTTTCAAGTTGTATATAATTGTGGCGCAAAAAATACACTGCAGCTTATGTGTGAAAAAATTAGAGATTTCTTAAAATTTTTTTGGGTACAGCTTATATACAGGTGCGCTCAATAGACTGAAATTTAGGAACTTTTTCAGGTACATAAATATTTGGCTGCTTAGTTTGTTTTGTATTGGATTTTCATTTTCTGGGTGCCACACAGATAACAGATCAAACTGAATCTCTCACACCAAATGCCAATTTAAAAAACATCCTGTAATAGTTGATATAAATATGCCAATTATATAAAAAGTATGATCAGTGTACATAAATACTTCCATTTACACACCTTTGGTTGTTAGTGATAGAACCATCTTTTGCCTGGGGAACATTGAAGTCCACACTGTAAAATATCAAAATAATTTAGTTATGCTCACGAAAAAAGTTGATTATGTTGTTGTTCTTCTTCTTTCCTGAAAACTGGGTATGAAAGCATAAAATACAATGTATCTTAAGACTGTAACCCAAGTAGCAGAGAAAGAGGGGGATTTGGATCCCATGTCCTGAGTATTCGGGAAGCATATGGCACATCAGCCTGGAGCCCATAGTGAAAATACAAAATGGCTTTTGAAAGGCCGCATGTTTGTTTTGCCTGGGAATGTATATGGTGCCCTTAGCCCTCCTGTGTTTCCCAGAAAAAAAAAATGGGTCTTAGATAGGTCCCATATGGTTCTCAGATTTCTTGAAGATCCCACTTGAAATATTGATATATTTTATATTTTTCTTACAATATTATTGGTATTTTTAGGAATTTTGGAATATCCTGATTTACATTGTTTTTAAATCAGGATACATCAAAATAACCCTATAAAAGCCAAAATATCAAATAACAAACTTCATATCTTTTCAAATGTATCAAATTGTACACTTTTGCCTTGTAAGCCTCTCACAAATTCCCCCTTCTATCCCAGCATAACCACATGTGTGTGTGTGTGTGTAAAGATATATGGTAAAACAACGCTATCATCAGCCAAGGTTTGTTCTTATGGTTCACTCTAATGAACAAGCTGATCTCTTCAAAGCAAGCGTTTCCGAAAGTAATATACATGTATAGGGGTGGCTAGTTGTATACTCCCTACATGTAAATGCTTAACATTTTCTACCCCTGCTGTCGAAAAGTGCCTGATAAGCGAAAAACATACATTCTGAATAATTTTTAGTTAGACGCTAGGAATCATAAGTGATGTTTTAATGACGAACAGCTTCAAGTAAGCGATCGAAGTCGGAAAGGAGAAGCTAAGATCAAAGTCATCTAAACCTGAGCAATGGTCATGCGATGCATCGAGAGGAAAAGGCATTAATAAAATTGCATTGTACATAAGTCTAATATATGACCGAATAATAATGAGCTTGTTCTCAGGAAAGATTTTGATGGACATTCAAACAGGAAAGGTCAATGACGTGGCCTTGAGAACGTATGTCAAGGTTACGTCGGCGTCAAGCCTTGACTACATCCCTAGTGTTTTAGTTCATAATGGCGAAAAACAGAAATCAAAACTAGCAAATTTAGCATACCGCATGAGAACCCTTTTTCCTTTCAAGTCAACTTGGTCGATGCCGAGCTTGTTGAGCGACATGGTAAAGAAGCGGTTGCTGGTGTAGCGTTACGCAGGTAAGCTTACGGACTGTTGCGAGTGTTCAGGGGAAGCTATTCTCGATCCTTATATGTCTATTGAGAAAAATCAGAGTAATTTCCCCTAGTAGACGGTCCGAGACTTTACACACAGGAGAGTCTGTCACTTAGAAACGTGTTAATCAGGTCAGTAGAGTAGGCATCTCTTTAATAAAAGACTATACCCTTAAGCACATTGCAATACTATTTTTAATACTAAGCGAAAAATATCTACTTTATCCAGCTAAACCAAATTTTTGACTATGTACACATACACGCACATATAAGAAGAATAATCCATCGATCGGGTTTTGTGGGATTTTTAATGTTTTTAATTCCTTTAAAAAGAATTTCTTTTTTCCGAAATCCTCCAGGTAGGCTGAAAGTGGACTGTCCGCAAGAAGCTAGGTTGAATTTTTGAGATTTGAGTAAGGTGTTTATCTTTTATATATATAGATATAAAGTCCAGTGCTGATAACAGAGGACCGTTGCAGACCGCATAGTGATTTATTTTATTTTGCGTCTTCGCTGTCCTGTTTGGTGTTGAAGGTCTAATGGTATTTGGCTTTTTTTTTTTAAAGGAAGTCTTGGCTTAGCCTTAGCCTTGCATTCCACAGTAAAACTACTGCTTTTCGGTAAGATTTGTTCCTAATAATATTAAGACCATAAAGAACATATAATAGCTCTTGTTCATCCAAAATAATTTTAGTATCGTTGAATTTAATTAGTGTTGTTTATACACATGCTGTCAGTGCAAACGCCGCACTTCAGACGAATGAACAGTCAAAGCGGATATTGAAAAATGTCTATTAACCAGTTCCGACTGCTCATAAGCAATTTAATTAATTATTCAGATTTTGATCGGTTTAAGCACCCCGTGGATCCACAATCACGCATGTGTAATACAGGAACAAGTTGCTGACAGGCGACCGACCATTTACCGATTGGACCAAGTCGATTCGTTCACAGATGAATCACTTTGACCATCGAGTACAGAAGTTACCGGAAATTTCGGTTTATTGAGCGCACCTGCATATAACCCGCACCCACTAAATTTTTTAACTACTGTTTTCCCAGATAAGCCACACTGCTCTAAAAGCCACAAATATCTATAACTTGGAATTTGCAACGTAATCAATATTTTGTCTCGTTTTTGACACACATGTAGCCAAAACATTTAGCAGTCACTCGAAAAGTCAAGCGACAATATGTCAATCGATCTGCAAAGAACGATTTTTGGTGACAAATGCACATTATAACCTGACTGAATGTGCATCACGTGTAACCTTCCTTCTTCCACACAACATCAATGGCAAGCTAGTTGGCCTGATGGTAGAACCGGCCCTGTGTGTGTGAGTAGGGTGTTGTGGGAGGCAAAGAAAGTCGAGACGTTTGTGATGAGCAGCTTCTGTCATCGGTAAAAAAATCGTTCCTGGCTGTAGTCGAATGGACTTGTGGGTGTATAGTCGAATCAACTTAACCCAATGGGTAAATAGCAGGATCATGGTTGTCCACCTACCTCTCCTTCCCAAACCAATACAGGGTTTCCTATTTACGAAGGTGCAAAAGTTTAATTACCGTCAGTGTCGGCTGTAAAGTGATAGACATTCTTTACAAGGTTTCTAACTAAAGGTTTTCTTTGCTTTGTGTTTTCTTTAATGATCACTATTTTCTTGAACGAGTCGCATGATTATCTACTGCTCTTTTGACATGTTTTTGGACATCTATCATAATCAAAAAAAGTGAAAAAAGCCCTGTATGGTGATTATGAATGTTTGAATATTTTGTAGACCCCAAATGTACATGCTTACTGGTCCTTTCTGGTCAATAAGTATTTATTCTTTCACATTTTATAAGAAAGTATCAACGTCCTGAGAACTACAAAAGCTGCGTAGAGAACTGACTACCGTCTTAGTTAATATTTCTTTGATTAGAAGCAACAAGAAGAAAAAAATATAAAGTCACAATGGTTAAAAACTGAAATGCTCTGTGATCATATTCTTCATGGTGTATTTTGTACCCTTAGATCAGGGGTCTCAAACACGCGGCCCGCGGGCCGAATGCGGCCCGCGAAACATTTTTGTGCGGCCCTCGGCCACGTCCGCGGTGTATATGTATGTTGTGCTTGGTGATTAACTCCCGCAGTGAAAACTACCCCCGTTATTAGTGACAGAGACAACCTCAACTTATTTTAATAAACTAAACTGCCTGTGCATGTAATAAACTACACTAAATGTAATTAATAATTATAAAACTTTATTTTAGCATTTAACTGCAGTGACAGTAGTGTTCGTAAAATTTAATGAAAAAACATTTTCTTTTCGTAGTGCGGCCCGCTGACTGGCTGTTACTTTCCACTGCGGCCCACATGCTAATATGAGTTTGAGACCCCTGCCTTAGATACTTTTTAACACCTTTCCAAAGAACGGAAGAAAGACTGCTTTCTTAACAAAAGACAAAAGTTTTTGATTGTAAATTTTAAGAGCAGAAGAATTTTTATTCTTTTATAAAAGACTGCTTCTTCTAGCTTCAAAAACTGTATTCGGCGATCAGCTCATCAGAAGAAATAATCACAATTCTCCATCAGTCTGAATAATTCAAACAAGTTAGGTCAGAACTGATACAGAATCTCTGACCCCACTGATTTGTCCACGGTCATCGCGTGCAGATGAAGCTTCAGATGAACCCAGGACGACCACTGACAAGATCTTGTACTGACCGGATATAACAACAGACTTTAAGAATGGATGGACAGAAAGCTTGTGGATGAGAAAGAGAGACTATCTTTTATTTTGTTTTGATATTTCATTTGATTTGTTCGTTTGTTTGTTTGGTTTTTTTTCAGTGTTGGTGGAGGAGGAGGAGGCGTAGAGGGTGGAACAACGGCAGCACTGTTTCTTGTAGTTACAGGTCGATTCAACGATTTGCCAATTTGACCAAGTCAATTCGATCACGATCCCGAGTCGATTCGACCACAGTCATAGTTTGATCACTGCCCTCAGTCGATTCGACCACCGAGTACAGATTATTGTCCAGTGTAATCACACATTCGATCGTTATCCGTTGTATGCAGAGAAAAGAAAACGACTTTTTCTTTGTTATACGTGATATACATAGGTCAGCCGCCATTGTTAGTAAATGAAAAGTAGAGACTGCTAGAGGTGACGCATGAATACTTTTGTCTGAGCTAGAAAAATCAAACATTTCTTGTTTAGTTAAATTTACACAGTCAGCATGGCACAGCGGTAAGGTTCATGGCAACTATTTCTCTTAAATAAAGCATTAAAAATGTGAAGATGTTAAAATTTGTACAAAATTCTGATTGATATTGGCTTGAACCCTCTCTTTATTTCTCTCCCTCCCTCTCTCTCACACGCACGCGCGCGCGCACACACACACACACAGATCGACATGCGTCAACTAAAGGACAGTATATATAACAATTCACTAATTCACTTACCGTAAATTTAAATCTATTGAACGCATCTGTACATAAGCCGCACCCACTTAATTAAAAAAATCTCTACTATTTTGTTGTTGTTGTTTTTTTTTTTTTTTTTTTTTTTTTTTACAAATAAACCGTACTGATTTATAAGCCACAAATATAGACGACTTAAAATCTTCATCGTTATAAATGGTGTACCAGTGTGACGTAGTACACTGTTACGGCCCTCGTATGTGTTTTGGAGGCTGAGTTTTACAGGTTAGTTTTATATCGCTTATATTTGCTGCGACATGAAAACACGCAAACCGTTCTAGTCGGTCTTTAAAACTGGCGACAAAAGTTTATGGCCCACAATTTAAGGAATTTGGAAGCAGTATTAACACATAGATGATAATTTGATCAATTTAATATTGGTTGTGGTCGAATGGACTAATAGTCAAGACCAGAACTTGAGCTATCTGTGAGAGGTGGATGGCCGTGGCGCAGTTTCCGGTTTCAGAGGAAAAGAGAACTCCCTCAAAGCACCGAAGGCGGGAGGATTACGACCAATCAGGGAAGTGTTTACACAGTCGCTATACCTGGCATTGTTCATCCATGCGCGTGGCACTAGGTGTTGTATAACAGTATAATCAGGTCAACAAGTAATCGTCGAAAAAGCGCCAGCAACATCCCTGGACTGGGACAGCGCTCGGTATTCGTGTTGCTGGTGAAACGGTCGTCGCTCCGTGATGTCTTTGGCTCATGCTTATGTTCCTGAAGGAGCATGCTCTCAGCTCTTGAGACAAGAACTAGATATGGACAGCATACAAAGGACGGAAGAAAAAACCGTGCAGCAAGTAATAAAAGATAAATATAGGAGACGCAAAGAGAATCAGGGAACAAACAGTAAGGATTGAGAGATTTGTGAATTTGCAGAGGAGATGGAGAAGTCAATAGACGGCAAAAAGTAAAAGGGATAGAAGGCGGACTAGCAATATTGTTAGGAGTTTTAGTGTATGTTTAAAGGACTCCAGCAGGTGGGTATGTGGTAGATATGGAAGGGGAATATATGTTTATTTCATTTTTGATCTCTTCATGCACGTCAATAATGAATTTTAATTCTCACAAAAAACTTTATATTTGTATATTACATACATAATATCACAAATGACACAATTGAATTACACAATTCTGTAAACATCAACAACGTTAGCAGTTGTAAGGCTCCTTTGAGTCTTTTATTTTGCTGTCTCGGTAGCCTCGGATTTGAACAGTTCGCGCACTTTAATTTCATTCTGCAACAAAGAATCACATCATCCATAACTATTGGTATCTTCAATTATTCCGCACCATCGGGTGGTCCAACTTTTGAAATAGCAAATGTTGAAAGATACGATTTCCAAAGCGAGGGATTTGGGGATCAACAGCCTTGTCATCGAGTGGGTGTACTGAAGACTAATTCAGAGCATCCTCACACTCTGTGTGCTTCGGCAATCAAGAATAATGATTCTTTAATGAGGGTGGTCAAGAATGTTAGCAAGATTCTTGGCTTTCCACAAAGACCATTAAGTGACATATACACCAGGAGCGTGAGTTTAAAAGCTTTATCACTGTTCCGTCTAACCCACTACATCCCAATTCAAAATGCTGCGCTCTTGTTGCAGACGGAGACAAATAATCACCAAGAGCAGCTCTTTTGCTAAGTACTTCTACCAAGTTTTATATCATTCTTCAACAAGACTGATAAATGACCCCTAGTGTTCCTACCTGTAGCATGTAGCACTCATTAGGATGTGACCTGGCATGAGTTCTCGCTGGGTGGTTGAGTGTAACTGGGTGTGTGTTGGGGGATGTATTTTGTTGTAGTTGATCACTTAAAAACGAACTCAATTTTATATCTTGTTTGTGGACAAAAGTACACAATAACACGAGCTATACTGCACTGTAAAAACATAGTGATAGGTAAATAAAAACTAGAAAACTTTAAACGCACAAGTTGTTACCTTATAGGGGTTGGGGGGGGGAGAGGAATAAGCTAAACATAAACTGGAAAATGTAATTAACCGCCTTCGTTCAAGTACTCAAATAAATATTTCAGTCATCTAACAATCTAAACATTGTGGTAAATCAACATTTTGGTTAGGGGTAATAGATAAACATTCTAGTTAGCAAAAAAAAAAAAATGTGCACTGTAACTACTCAACAAGACGGTCATTGTGATCCGTTAACAGAATAATGAGCATCGTGCGATTTGGTGCACACAATTAAGCAATATGACCATTTTGATTAGTGAATAAGATGAACTCGATGATATGCTATATTTAGCTCGCTTTCTGATATTCGAGAACAAAATTCTTGACTTGGTATCAGCCGGGACCTTAGGGTAGTCGCTGAGCCTTACAGACGATGTATACAATGTCCAACAGACTCGAGGCAACGGTTCATTGTCTGCTTATGACAGGCAGGAGGAGATAATACTTGGCGATTTAGAGCTGTCAAAGAACTCTTAGTATGAGTAATGTAGAGTGGCACAGCTTTGAATCTAATAAAACGGCTGCCAGATAGAAACTTATGTCATTCTTTAGTGGACAAGGGACTAAACAATGAGAACATAGACTGGTGGCACTGTACCACACCTGTAACACCCCTTTCCCCTCAAGAAAAGTATAAATTTTGTTCTATCTGAAAGTTGTTTCTGAAAGCATTAAGACAGTAAAGCCTCATGTTAAGCCTTGCCAAAATCCACCAAGTTGGGTCATAACTGAGGGGGTCGTCAAGGGAGATCAACATGTCTGCTTTTATTTCTAGGAACAATGGCTTCAAGCACTTATAAATTTATTGACTTAAATGTTTTTAAAAATTCTTTAAAATCATACCATAATGCTTTTGTTTCATCTTTTACTTGTTCATGCTTATTTTGCCATTATTGCACGTGAATGCACTTGAAGGTTTATAGGGAACTAACTCCCCAGGTAAGAGCAAACGATGAATACATATGTACTTTGGTAGACAAAGTGTTCTTAAAATGTACTATTTATATTTTTGAACGGATTTTTCAAAAAGTTGTTAGAAAACACAGTCACAAGGGTTGTCTTCTTTGTAAGCAAGTAACTTCTACAAAAATTCGTAAGACCACATCATCCCAACATTGAAACCCAGGGCCAAGCAAATTAAATGCCAGAGCAGTGACACCTGTTCCAGATTAACTGAATGACTGCATACACATTTTATAAGAGCATTCAAACAAAGAATCATGACAATGAAAGCTTTTAAAAACCCAATGATGTAAGAGAAAATCGCGTTATGCACCATTGTGTGATTTTAAATGAACATCTGCATACACATTTAATACAAACATCCAAACCACAAATAATGATGACTAAGGCTTAAAAAACCCTTGATTGAAGAGAAAATCGCTGTATACCCCAATTGTGTGATTTGTTCTCTGAGTGTGTATAGCCAAGTGGCTATTTCTGCTGTGTAAGATGGTGCTTGAACTTGTTCGGACAACATATGTTGGCAATAATGGATGCTAACAGGTACTCTGTCATCGGAGATGGATTCTACGGGGTTCGATTCGACTCAGGCGGGTGGTAGATGCGACTGTGGCGATATGGTTTGGATTGAAATGACCGGTAATCCAATGAAAAAAGAATCTCTTAAAAATTCAATTCATCTATTTCAAGTGATTTCTGCAAAAAATGCAGTCGACCCCCAAACAGTCTATTTTTAACTGTACTTACTTTTATTCAACGTGCGAGTTTTTAAAAAGTCATCATAGAATACAAACTGTCGGTCGTAAGTCGGGTGGGGGAGGTAGTCGTAACAGAGATGGCATTTATAAATATGTCCGTGAAAACATTTTGGGTCGTAACTAAGACGGGATCGCAATAGGGAAGGCCGTAATAATGAGGTTCTACTGTATTACTGTTTTTATAGATATATATCACGCATGTAACGATGATTTCTCAGCAGTTGACTGTAACAGATCAACAAACATGAGGTCATCTTCTCTGGGTCCAGGTGGATTGCGAATCACACATGTTCACACTGTTCCTTGCGGACTATTTTCGTATCCGACAAACACTCCGCGCGGACAAGATCTCGCTGACGACCTAGTTTTCAGACCTCATCATTCATCAGTCTGACTGCTCTTCGATGGGGTTGATGTTCTTGACGAAGTCAAACTGCCGCAGAGAATTCGCTCGCACGGACATGGTGGAGTGGAGGGATCCGGTGGGGTTGAATCGTGGCCCTCGCGGAGGTTCGTGCAGCATCATCAGCTGCTGTCGCTGCCGCTCTTTGAGAGGCGGGGGAGGCTTGCGACAGGTGAAAACGCGGAGGAAGCTCTCGCGGAACTTCTTGTTCATGAAGCAGTAGGTGATGGGGTTGCAGCACGAGGACACGTACGACAGTAAATGGAACAACGTCTTGGTCAGCGGCGTCACGAAGCGGTAGGCACTCTCCTGGTCGAACACCATCCACGTCTGGATGACGTAGACGGGCGTCCAGCAGAGAAAGAACTCGAGGACGACGACGAAGAGCATGCGGATGACCCGCATCTTGTTCTCGCGAATCTTCCGCGGGTTGCTGTGGCGAATGCGCTGCGCGTGACGACCGCGGCGATGCGGGGGTGGTGGAGGAGGTGGGGGTGCCTGCGACGCGGCGGCAGCGTTGATGGCGGCGGTGATGGTCTCGGTGTCGTAGGTGTTGGCCCGCGAGAGGGCGGGCCTGGGGGGCGTAGCCATGCCGGACATGACGGTCCCGGAGCGCGACAGACATGTCTCTTCTGTGGAGGAGACGGAGGTGATGCTGCGGCAGGAGTCGCGTCCCAGCAGCCGCAGCTCGATGGTGCGGTAGTTCGGGATGACGGCTGTGGGCTGGAAGCCTGCAAGGGACCAGATCGACTTACATGTATAAGTATAATCCATCGAGGTATAAGTATCATGCATAACCTCTAAAGATAAGCACAGTGTTTGTAAGTAAGTGCAACACCTGAAGGTAAACACAAGGCGCAACATCTTCACTAAACGTCTTCCCAGAATACGCCAACATCTGCTTGTAAGTGGTGTGGGCACACAACTAAGTATGTAACACGTGACACTAACACTTCAGCGATTTCTTCCATCCATTAAAGTGTTTACAATTGGAGATAAGAGCGACTTCATGCTAAGGCCGATGTTCTTTGCTGAAGACAAAAAAGTTCAAAGATCCAGTGTCTGTAGGGGCATGTGCAGGGTGGAAACTGCCCCTCCCTCGGCATCTTGCATCCGCTGGGTGAAATCAAGTGGACGTTGGTGGCTGGAGGTGTGTGTTTGGGGAGGAGGGAGTGTTGTTGATGTACGTGCAGTTATTTGTCCAAGATCTGTCTACAATATACAATTAACCCAATCATTTGCTTGTAGCATTCTACAATCATTGCTGACATTGAAACGACAGATGAGCGTGCCTTAGCAGAGGATTCTGAACAGGTTACTGAACTGTAAACAGATTACAATCCACATGCACATTCACATCCAGCACACAACCTTTCTCATCGACAAACGAAAACACATCTAAAAAAATATGGCAGAAAATATTGATTTCATGTTGATTACGATTTTTGCTACGTAGACTAGGAGAGAAGTATTTGTATAATCGTGTAAATATTCCTCGACCATGCCAGCAATTAAATAAAGACTTGGAGCGCTCGACATGATGAGGGCGAAATTATGGAGGCAAGGGAGGGGCAGAGAGATGATGATAAAGAAGAGAGAGTGGATTTTATTTCACAGTCTTTTGAAGGCCCCGAGGGAACAAGTCGATATGCACCGTTTGAAAAGAAAAAGTAGTCTTGAAAAATATTTCTTTTGAAACCGTTTAATAATCAGCACAATCTGTCATTCTCTTTTTGGTTTTTCGTCCACTGTATAATTGTTCCTTCATTTTGATGCAAATTCGCTCCATTCTTTGTCTCCTATAAGAGGCTATCACACAAAACATCTCTCTCTTTCTCTCCTCTGTCTCTTTGTTGTACAAACTCTAGTCCTATCCCCACCAGCCAGTCTTCTGAACCACTGTCTGAAGTCTTGGAAGCTTCACCACGACAATGAAGCAGTGGAGCCACGAAGATTCAGAGGTCAGTAAACAAATGAATGAAGTAAACAGACAACTGCAAAACTAGACAAGTCAGCAGACGACAGAGAGAATGGACACCCACCCGTCTTACCGTTGGGCCCGGGCACCCCGAAGTCGCAGCTGGGGGAGCGGACATCGTAGATAAGAGCGTGGACGACGCTGAGGTAGGCCAGGGACATGAGGAGGAGCGGAGCCACGAGGAGGACGACGTCCAGCAGCACGGTGTAGGCTCGCTCCGACTGAGGCTCAGGCCACGTCTCGCGACACGCATGCGCATCGTTGGACAGGCGCAGATGCTTCTGGAAGACGGCCACGGGTGTCATGAGGAGGGCAGCCAGAACCCAGCACACGGCGATGGACTTGTAGGCGTGCGACAGCGTCTGCCAGGACCGCGAGTGCAAAGGTCGGCAGATGGCGAAGTAGCGCTCCAGGGAGATGGCCACCAGCGTGAAGCAGCTGACACCCACGGAGACCGCTGGACACAGCAAAGTGTGGACATTGGCAACGATTATGATGATACTGATGACAATGGCAACGACCGTGAAAAGGGACACAGAGATGGATCCAGTACAAAAACACCAAAGGCAAAAAAGCAAGGATATGGATGATTTCAAAGAGTCGACATGGACAAAGAACAAAGACTAACAGGCAACGAAAAGTAGACAAAGACAAGCAGGCAAAAACAAGTGAACAAAATCAAGAAGACAAAGACAAAGTAGACAAAACCAAGAAAGGCTGTAACAATCAAATACAAAGGTAAAAAGACAAAGACACGAACAATTGACAGGACGACGACATGGATGAGTACGAGGACAAATACAAGAGAACTCTCATGGTACTGATATTGATATTGGCAATGTGATGAACCCATCATTGATAATGACATTGATACTCGCTGGGCCACGAACATTAACGATTCATGAATCACAATGGTGATCGGACAAACGGACAGTTTATACTTATTACATCTAGCCCGTGGCTATAAAGGACAATGCACATTAAACTGCTAGATTATTAAAAGAAAGAATAGTTAAAAGCAAATAGAAGAGGACTGCTGAAATAAATGTACAAAATAATGATTTCCTCATATTTACAGGAAGTTTATGTCCGTGGAGTCATAACTCGTTTACAAAAAGATGATGGCGCTCATTGCTAATGCAAGTTTAATGCGTCCTTCTGTATTGTCAGTGGTGGGTTGGGTGCCTCAGCAATAAGTCATAAGAACTGACATTTATGGACTCCATCATGTAATGTCCTATCTCGATGATATCATAGGTCATATCATGGGCCATAAGCACGTTAATCTGTCTACGAGACAACGACTCCAAGGGAGCTCACTCACCTTTGTATTTTTACTTTATAGTAGGCTTATAAAACAGAATAATTATGAGCATTTTCTCTCTCGCACACATACGCATGCACATACACATACACATACACATACACATACACATACACATACATTTACATACACGCGCGCAAGCAAATCACGAACTCTGTATATGAGTGTCTATGTATGAAGGTTTTGTATGTGCTTGTTTTTTGATGCTTAACTTCGATACAATTCTAAAATACTCCAGTAGATCATCTTCACAGGTCATTGACACAAACGAAGAGAATGCAAAGAGCGATGACAGAGTATGTCATTAGACTTCTGTCACAGATTCACTGGCTCCCAGTAGAGTTTCTCATCGATTTGAAAATTGCAGTGGTCATGCTGTCAGAGACATTGCCCCCGTGTGCCTGCCCTCCATCTGGCCGTGGAAGTGTTTGATGTCTTGGCTGAACACCGGCAGATGGATGGCCTGATGTGCAGAGTACACATCCTGATGTACAGATGTACATAGTGTGCTGCAAGAAAACTATTTCTTTCCTACCAGAAATGCATTTTGCACTCAAAAACTACATCTGATAGCAGAACTATGTCCATGCATGTCTAGTGATCGATGCTACCTAACTAAATTGAAAACCTGACAGAATCATTCAATGAACAAGATCAAAGCCTAATGCACCGCATACAGGTACACATGAAAGACAACTTTAACCAGACTGCAAGTCAGAGTTATAGAGGAGGTAATCAGATGATGAAGCTCTGACTTTATGGCATGATGAGAACAAAAAGAAAAGGAAGAAGACGAGAAAGGTAAGATGAAGATGTAACTCACACCAAAGAGGTGAAGGCGCCTATCAGAGAGCTACTTACTAGTCGATCGAACTGGTGACACTGGAGACACCAACGTAAATCTGGAAACGCCAAGACGTATTAGACACGTGACCGTAACGAGGCTAGTTGGGATGTCGTTTCCAGACGTAGCTTCTCCAAGACAGACGATGTCATCTGGGAGTGTGGGAGGCTGGCAGTCTCAGCATTAGGAACTTTCCAAGCGGCGATGTAAGGGAAATCACCAATAAGGGAAGACTGGCAGTTCCACGTGGAATTTCAATGTTGCAGTTGATTCGTATTTGAAAGCCGTAGAGTTGAATCTTCTCGCCGAGGCTCAGTGTTAATCTCGGCCAATTCTTCTGCGATTTTTCAGTCGCTGAGCTCACTGTGAGAATCATTCTTGAAGCTACTCGCGTGCTTTGCCGCACGGTCGACGACCGATATAAGACTTCCCCACGGTCAAAGTCTTCCCCACAGGCCACATCTTCTCCTCCATCCATGTCTTCTCCTCAGTCTCAAACCTTTGGACGGTCCAAGACTTCCAAACTGTGTGACACTAAATGTTCAAAGTTTCTTTTTTGGTTTAACACTTTCCCATGGTACAACAGTTTTCTCCCATTACCACTGGATCGTTGATATGTTGTCAAAGTTTATCCTACCGATGTTGGGATGCTATAATATTAACAAGTACTACTAGTAGTAGTACGACTTTGAGAACTATTGTGACAATAATACCAACATATAGTTCTTACTGCTGTTATTATCATAACAACTACTACAGTAGTACTACTCAAAACAACAACCACTGCTCCCAGTACTACTGTTATTGCTCTGCTATTTCTACTCCTCTTGTTACTGATTCCATGATTCTTTACGCCCACAACAGTCACAACACAATAATGTAAACACAACCATTTAGAGTGCTATGGTAAATTAACTTATAGTCCAATAAAAGTTGTTTTTCTTTTTTTTAAGCATTTGTTGCCACCTGCGCACGTGTTTTGTTTGAAGCTCTCTGAGTCTGTATAAAAACATTTAGCATGGCTCCTCACCTGGCCGAGTGACCCTCGTCGACAGTTAGTGAATATCTTTGTACTAAGACACTCGCGGAGGGACAAGATAAAGGGGATTTCCTCGCGAGCTCATTTTTCTCGAAAAATCCCGTAGACGAGAAGCTGGCCGAGAGGCGTGAGCCTCGGGGAACTCTGAGCTAATGGACGGCCTGACGGATGGCCGCTAAGTGGCGGTGTCGAGGTAGGGGGCGCTATAAATGAGCATGCGCAGACACGTGGGGATCGCCGATCACCACCCAGGACTATTTCCGCCGTCGCCACTACTCAGACTAGGGATGCAAAAGTCGTCGTGGAGGCGGGGACGAGTCTGGTGCTATTGTCCTTTTGGCCCCAGAAGTTCTCAGTAGTCCTCGAGATTTAAAATAATAAAATATTTTAACAATGATACAAATATAATAATCCTCTTGAAAGATGCAGTGTTGTCCATAGGAATGGGAATCCCATGGGAATCCCATGGGAAACGTCCAATAGGATGGGATGGGATGGGACAGCACACACTTGTATTTCCCATGGTAGTCGATACTTGATATTGCAAAATAAATTTACTGTTATTTCATTCATCAAGGATTTAAATCTTTCCTCTGAATCATCTATTGTATGTGAGTAGCAGGAATTATAGAACAAAAGCCAAAAACCATGGGAATCCCATGGGAAAACATCCCGTGGGATGGGACGGGATGGGACAGGCATAAATTGTCACGGGACGGGATAGGACGGGATAGAAAAATATGTCCCATGGACAACCCTGGAAAGATGGCAGATCTTTGGTAGGTCAACACAACCAATAATGTCCTTTGATGACGGAAAACGGCTTGTCGCGAGACATTTTTAAGCAATAGTCTGTAGGTGACAAAACAGATATGTATAATATAATTCATACTTTGCCGAGAAGTTTTCTTCAGAGGAGTAAAATATAACAAGGTATACTTCATTTACTTGTACAAAATATAAGAAAATAAAAACGGAAGAAACCAATTATTAGCTTCACCAATAAAAAAAAAAGCAGACCACCGGAAGTCAATTTATGACGGGTTGAAATTCCAGCCCAACAGGTACTTGATCAAAGGAACAAACCTTTCTGTGTTCCAGCCACTAGACCTGCGTAACACAACTTTCTTTTAAATATTTAAAATGCCAATCCCAAGTGGATTCACTTGCAAAGCAGAACCTTCTCGACTCTATTCCACTCGTCCGGTTTGTGGAACAAGTGGTTCTCAGTACCCACCTGCGGGATGTTAGAAAGGAAGAGATTCTGAGTAGTTTTAGTGCTTGTAAGAAACGATTAGATTATGAGTAATGTTAGTACATTAGGTTCTTTTTCTTTCCATTTATTTTACTGGCGTCTTTCCATTCCTATCTGGCAAGATATTGTAGTAAGGAACATTTTAAAGACAAAGAAATATATTTCAGATTGAAGGCGTTGACAGGTAAGTTGACAACCCAATTGGGAAAACTCTGTAAACTCACCATTCCTTCTGAAATATTTCATTTGTGCAGAATAAACCTTTTGTTACGAGATGTTCTTATTCCATATTAAAGAAATGTTAAAATGTACAGTGCAATCTGACAGTGATAATTACAGACTGAATCATTGATTGCAAAGCCTTAAAATTTGTCATTTGTCAAAAAGACACTTTTTTTAAAATAAAAAGATGAAGGTAAAAGAAAACACGAACTAGCAAATGATTCACCGTGCCAAGGTATAGCCTGTGGAAGGCGACTCCAACCTTTTTTCGCCTTCTTTCGCCTTCCCTGAAAAATCAGGTCCCATGTGGTGAGCAGGCAGGGGAGAGTTTATGTTTTATCGCCATTAAGTTTAACCTTTTTCATCATCTAAGTTTTTTTTCACTTGGAGTGTTTCTAAAAGTTAGTATTGACGCAGGAAGTGATGCGGGCAATACAACTGCTTGTCGTCAACAGAGGATCGATGACAAAAGAGAATGATGTGAAAGCAGGATGACTGGTGTTGTGTGAAGTATAAACAATGTGGTTCCAAGGACAGAGGCTGGGGGATACCACAAGAAAGAGGAGCAGGATGTGGCAGATGACCATGAACAAAGAGCACTGTGAGTCCTGTCAGACAGAAAGTAATCAAACCTTGTCAGTGCCAGAGATACCATAGAGAGGGAGGAGTGTTTGAAGGCGAGTAGAATGATGAGTTGTATCGAATGCAGCAGACAGGTCAAGCACAGTCAAGACTAGAAACTTCGCCACTGTCGAGGACAGACAGAATTCACTTGTTACTGTGATTAAGGTGGTCTCTGTACTATCAAAGGGTTCATCGTTGACTGGGTAATGGGGGATGAGACATTATCAGTTGCTTTAGAGAGGAAAGACAAGTTAGAGACTGGGCGGTATTTTCTTGAAACATTCACCTCAAGCATGACTTGAACAAAACAATTCAAACAAAGGCGGAAAACGCCTTTTGATAAACTGACTATCAATATCTGTGAGGTAAGGCAGTAAAACGACAAGACATTCAAGAATAACGGACACTGGGTCTAACTGACAAGTTATTGTCATAGTCCTGAGAATAATCATGTTTAAATTCCTTTCAGAGACTGGTGAAAACTTACTAAGAGAACAAACAAAAATAACATAAAAGATGTGGTCGGGTAAAGTCATGGTCAATGGCAGGGTTAGCGGAGTTCTCTATGAATTGGGTACAGCTCCAAGAGGTCAGCGGGTTCAAGTACTTGGTTCCACCCTCTCCCTGGACTGCAGCTCCACAGATATCCACATCAAGGACGATATGTGCACAAATTCACAGGGTGTGTGTGTTGGAAGTAGCGGGTGGAATGCTAGATTTGTAGAAAAAAGGGTGCTTATCAAGCGATTATCTGTAGATGACAGCCGTTCTGCCGTCACGTGTGTTGAGGGGAAATAACTTCCGGCAGTGTAATTAGGTGGCCACAGCTTCCATCAGGCTCTTTGTCAAACCCTTGTCTCGGTGACGATGAAGTGATCTAACTCGTCATTAGTGAGAACTTCACGATTTCAAAGCCACTTAATTGCCCGGTGTGACGGTGAGACAAACATTGAAAAGCTCAATACGAGGCTGGTTGTTGACTTGTTGTTTAGCAGAGACGTGGCAGGATGTCTGGACATGAAGCGGCGTGAAGTGCTTTCAGTGAAAATATTCATTAAGTTGAAGCACTTTCCATTCAAATACAACAGCCGCAGCAAAACCATTTCAACTCATGAGTTTTTTGTCAAAATTGTTTGCCTGCATTTCGTTCATAAATAAATGCAATCCTGTGAGGAAAGTTTGTGGTCTCAACATGAGCTCTGGCGTCTTAGACAGGTCTTAATGGTATGGTCGTCTTAGACAGGTCCTAATGCTATGACCATCTCCTCAACAAAGACAAGGCAATGTTGACAGGAGTCGTCAGTCAGGCAAGTAAGATAACTGACACAATCATCTACCACACTTTGACCTTTATCTCCATGCTGTCAGAAAGATGGCGAATCACATCACCAGACCTTACACACCCTCCCACCTAGCTCTTAGCTACTATCTTCTGGCAGGTGATAGAAAGTGCTACTTATGGTTATTGTATTATCTTCTTAGCAATATTTTGTGTACCGGGCAGGTGTATATGTATGTGTGTGCGCTTAAATATGTATGATCAACTTGTGACATGCCATCGTCGTCGTAAATGTTCTTGTGTAAGACAAATTTGTTCCAAACTTTACATTATACAGACAACAAACAATCAGCTATTGACTGATTCTTTTGTCGCATGTTGGATAAGCAGCTACTCGTGCATACTCTCAAACCATGGAAGTGGTGTCCACACATTCATCACCACCAAACACTTAAGTTCAGTGTGAAACCAATGAAGTAGCAAGTGCTGGGCATGTGTAAAACCTCTACAGCTCCTTCATCCCGCTTAATTCACACATTTCTTTAATTTCTTCAAAGAGAACTTTTGTTTCTGTCCTTTTTTACTAGTTGTATGCGAATTTGGTCTCACATCACTCAGTTGCATGTCAAGTCTCTGTGCAGACTCATGACGAACGCACTCACGTGACTCCAATGGCCAAGGATGTGCTTCACATGTACAACCATTTGACCCGTTCTCTTGATCCTGTGACTCGGGCAACAGCAGTCAGTGGATGGACCCCGAGTCCAGTAGTCACGTGCTTTGTCGGCAAAAAATAATTTCTCACTAAAACGCAAATGAGGAGGAGAGCAAATTGTTTCGGCAATGACATGTTGTTGCCAAGACAAAATGAGCTGAGGTCCTCGGGGAAGCCTCCAGTCACGTTCACGTGTAATCGATGAGGGAGGTGAGGCTTTGGGTCCTTCCGAGCTCAAAACTGCTTTTGTTTTTATTTCCTCTCAGCCGGCGGAAACCTCTTAGCCTGGCACTAAGGTCGTCATAAGTGTAAACAAGGCAACTCTGACACTGATCTTGATGTTAAGGTCTCATCCACTTAGTCATCCCAATGCTAAGCACCACAGACGAAATAATCGTAGTATCTGAATGTTAATTATGATATGCCATACAAAAAAAGACGAAAGAATCTTAATATCTTAATGTTAGGGGAGAAAAGGCGGAAGAAAATACATTTATGAAGTTTATTTTAACTCAGCTTCAAGTGTTAACTATCGTCTCTAGAGGCAGGGGTGTGGGTGGCACGAACGAGCAGACTTTCCAGTGAGAGATGATTGAGACTGATGATGTTTCAAGTTAAACCTCTCCCTGGTCTGAGTTTTTGTTTTATTTCGTTTTCCCCGTGTACATGCTAGACAAGGTAACAATATGTAAGCAACATAATCTGATTATGGTTGTCGGCATCATACATCATAGTTTAAATAATTTGATTATGGTGTCTACATCGTGCTCAAATTTTGTACCGCAACTGAGAGTTTTACCTTGATTTACATTTTTTTTACCATCAATCAAGTTTTTCATGTTTCAAGACTATAATACTATATTCTTATTTCTTTTTTATTACTTTTCACGACCAGACTATGACATCTGTGTCTCCTTGCAGACAAAACACTTGATGTGGTCGTCCCAAATATTTCCATTTGCATATTTGAGGCCAAGAGAGGAAAGCCCCAAACACAGGCGCCAACACCAGCCTCTGTCACCATCAAAAACCTTCATCAACAATTTCCAGTAAGAAATTCAACAACGAAAAAAGGCCTTTTGTAGTGTTGGACAAAGTGCTGTAAGGACCTGGTCTGGTGTCCACAGAGGTTCAACGGTCTCATTGAGCGTCTCACAAGTGTTTAGGTGTGTAAGTGCTTCAAAATGCCTTCTGAATTCTGTCAGAATGATTCACAGATCGCAAGCGTTGAAACACTCAATCGAAATTCTGATGGCACACAAAAAAGCAAGAAAAAAATAGTATGGCGCTAAAAGATGTGACAAAACCTCGAGTGGTTTGGAACCAAAAGCATTTTTGTTTTGACATTCAACGAGTATGATCATATTTTCTGAGAAAAGATTTTGTTTTGATATCCTGGTGTTTATGTCTCTGCTTCTCCACTTTTCTGTTTGTCTCTGCCTCCTATCCCTTAATTTTATTGGAATCCGCGAAACATACTTTCAGCATCGCAACATATCTGTTCCAATGCCAACATACATCAGATATTGAAACCTCGGGTGGCACATTTGCTGTTTGAATACCAAGCTTTTTGAAAAAAAGGAGAAGGATTCGGCTTTCTCGTGAAACAGTATTTGCTCGATGTCATCAACATGCACGTGTGATTTACTGATAATGTACACCAATCGCAGTGCATGGAGAAACACAGCCTCGGAGTTTTACAAGTTTATCTGTGCCACGGTTTTAACTGTGATTTACAGCAATTGCAACATCATTTTTCAAGTCCTTACTTTTTAACCCCTATTTGTCTCAATTATATCATTCTTTGTCTTGCTGCATCATCTGTTGGCAGTGACAGTAACAGCAGCAAGATGCCATCATCAGTGCCTTGTATCAATAGAGGGGAGGGCACTCGCTTATTTACACTTTATTTCAACGGCATTCTTATTCACACGACACTTTCACTGGGGTTTGTCTTTAACTCCGCCGGGTGTAATAATTTCAGCTTCAAGGCACAATTTACGAATAGGCAAGCTCGGCTGCTGAACTCGATGTAGCCTCAAGGGTTAGAAGCAGATGGATATATGGCTATAAGTCACGGCAAAAACCACTCTAACTCCAAGACAGGAGGAGGTTCGTAACTTATGAACACAGGTCAGATGAGTATTCAGGCACTGGGTGGTCATAGACCATGCAAAAGAAGTATTGAATTACCATTCTTTTTCATGACCAACGGCAAAAGCGCATTGATAAATCTATCAAACTCTGTAAAAGAATTGTTAAGTGGCTATATGCACATCACAGCATAAGTTCAGCTTCGATTTAGAAGCCTGCTGTATCCAGGTGAGTAGCTTCAGTCTCATGATAAACTGATGAACCTATGAAGAAACACAAAATCACACACACACACTGTGTGCTACTATAACCAAAAAGAAGGAAATTTTTAATTAGTCACGTGATTATTGCATAGATGATGATTTGGTCGAATCGACTGAGGGTCGAATTGGCGAATTGTCCAATCGACTGGCATACCCCATCCCGTACGGCGTATATCCACTGACATATACGCACATATATACTAATATGCATGCACACTATGTGAAGTACAGAATACAGAAACTCTGACTACTGAGTGTACAAGTGAGTGAAGCAGACGAGAACTCACCTTGCAGGTACCTGAGGATGACGCACATGGCGGCGCCGAAGATGAAGTTCTGGAGGAGGACTGGCACGAGGGTGAAGGGCATGCAGAAGACGGCGAGCAGCATGTCGGACACGGCCAGGTTCAGCAGGAAGACGTTGGTCACTGTGCGCATGCGCTTGTTCTGGATGAGGGTGACGATGATGAGGAGGTTTCCCACCACGGCCAGCACGAAGATCAGCGCGTACAGCACCACCTGGATCTCGGCGCTCAGTCTCGGCACCACGTAGCTCTCGTCCGAGACGTTGCCCCTCGCACTTCCATTGCCCTCCGCACTGCCGTTGGTCCCGAGGGTAAAGTTCACCATTCGCCAGACTCCTAAACTGCCCCCACCGTGACTTGGCCCTCCATCTAAACGCAAACGGTGTTCAGACTTGTTCATGTATATCACAGGGTTGATGCGCTTGTGAACGGAGCTCATCATCTTGCCCCACAGGTTGTTAGTCTCTTTTTGACATGGACCAGAGATGACAACCGGAGTATTACATCTCTCCCCCTGGCAGTGAACAGAGGGCTGTTCTGCTTCTGCCTTTCGTGTCCACCTTTTTATAATTTATTGCTAAACTGTAAAAGTAACAGGATCGCAGAATGAACCAAACAGCAATATTCATGTTTCGCTGAAACCTATACTTGCAAGTCTGATTACAAAATTCAGAAAAAGATCACAAGTCCACCGGGGATGTAACTCCATATGATCTGTCGACAGCTGACAGCACTGCCCCAGTGCTTTGCATGGTCCAGTCTTTCATTCACTGCAAGGTCAGCCCGACTGCAATGAAATAAAGGGAAAAAAGGATATAAAAGGACGAGGAAATTACCTTTAAAAAGTAATGAGTGTGGTTAGACCTTCCTGTCTTCGTTCTGTCATTTCTTTGGGTTGTTTACACGACACCGTGTAGTTTTACCTTCATAAATATTTTAAAGTGTCGCTTGATGTCTGCTGGAGCCAAAGAATTTTTCCCGTGAAGCCAAAAGCATGGAAACTTAACACATATTCAAAGTGGTTTCCTGCCAGTAAATGTTGGCGGTTTTTACTACAATGTTTCGTGAGAAATGTACATTTTGTATCAACATGCAATGTCCGTTAAATCATAATATTTTAAGATGATACAACTCATACACAACATTATCGTTTTCGCAAAAAAGATGTCTCTAAACTAGGAACATTTTTTTTGTCTGGATGAGCAAAAACAATCTCAATCTTTACTTCATGTTAGTACATGGATGTGTTTACATTCTTACGATTGTTAGTCAATGGGAGGAATAGAAATTTATTTCATGGAAGATTTCAAGTTTTCGCCTTTTTTGAACCGTAAGAAAGTCGGTTTGGTATGGTTTTCATTTAAAGATTAAAAATCGATTTAGGTGAATAAAATCGAAATAATAAATCTCAGATTAATAATGATGATGATGAGGAGGAGGAGGAGAAGGCGGAGGAGGAGGAAGGGGAGGAGGCGGAGGAGGAGGAGGATTGTACTAGGATACAACCTCACTTTAATAGAAAGGTTGAATATATTTCGCCTTCCATTTATGAGAAAAGCTGAAGATGTGTGCATCCCGAGAATTATTCCAGCCATTGCTAAGAGAGTGCGTGTGTGTTGTGTGTGTGTGTGTGTGGGTGCTAGTGCCTCCGATTTCTTTTGCTTGCTTCAAAGCCAGTTGCCGTGTAGCGGTGACGTTTTGTTGTCGAGGGTACTTCCCTCGGACCTCGACTGACTGATGGCGAGATTCGCGCGGCTGGGTGGCGAGGGTGCGCGCGGCGCGATGTATTAGAGTTTGATTGGTCGATTCCAATCCATCTTGCTTCAGCTGTCTGATTTTCCCGCTGCAGCCTCCCTGTTTTTGAGCATTGAATTATCTTCTCTCGCTTTGAAATTATCATAGCAGCCCAGAGATGCCTTGTTCTGAAAGACGACTTATGGCTGGGGGTTGTGTTGCTAGATTAACTCCCCTTGGAGTGGGTTAAAGATGGATGGCGGACTAGGTAGTCGGATAGTTACTTGCTGTTTTATGTCCAGTCAACAGCTGTTAATGTGGTCATGGAAACTAGTTCAGCTTCGTAAACATAAATAAGAAAGACAGACGGACAGAAGACAAACGAACAGATAGATAGATCAAGATGCTAGGTGATAACAGTGTTGAATGAGCTGAAGTCGAATTCACCATCCAGTTGTGTCTGCACGCCAGAGGGCACCATTATGGACCCCATCGCATTCAGAATATATCTCCACGAACTCTTTTTCCGTTTCGGAAGCCATTCATATGCCGCACAACATAATCTCTCGATGTAGCAGTCTTTGTTCTGTGTCAGACCTCTAGTAATCACAGCCCACACTCTCAAGATGGACCAGACTGTCACGACTTATTACAATCCTGCGCTTCCTCCTGCCCAGTCTTTCCGGCTTTCGTCAATGTTATCTTGGCACAAGATGCTGTGTGCAAGTCCGATGCAGCTTAGCTTAACGAACGACCCTCAACGGATATCGTAAAGATAATGTCAAGCAAAGCCACGCCCAGAGCAAACGAAAAGCAAACTCCCACGCAAATATCACCTTTCTTTAAAAAAATTCAGTAAGAGAAAAAACAAATCAAAATAAAAAAGTTTTGCGAGTTAATGCTAGAATGGCACGCTCCTCAGTATGGTAGTGTGACCAGTGCTGAAATATCTGTAAACATCGTGTCTTAGTTCTATCAGGACATCGACTTAGTCTACTAGGTTTTGCTGACAGACATCTTGAAAATGAGTCTTAAGTTGCTGAGTGGGATCTGAATACTCGAGACTAGTTACTGAAGACTTATTTTCAAGACCACCAGTCGATGGCGAGTTTTTGGAAGCTACGCCGAAAACCTCGGGCTTAGCGTTAAGTCCGACTTAAGACCGACTTAAGACCAGCTGCAAGCCAGCACAAGAGGACAGCTTTCTGAGTTCTACAGGCCAACTTCTCCCAGCTGTCCAGCCCCCCACACATGACTGGCTTCCGGCAAAGGCCACAGCATCCGTCTGCACCATCGTCAAGCATCCGAGGCACACCATGGGCACCACGAGGTGATGTCTTCCGGCTGTCGTCCCAGGGCCAGTTATGACCAACATGTTCTGAGGATTATTCTCAGACATCATGCCTGACCTTTACGCGAGGTGGGCGACATCTTCCTTCGATTTTGGGCGTGAGGATGTCCTACGGCTTTAATCGCCTGCTTGTCTCATCTCGGGTATCTTTAACTGTCCAGTCCTTTGAGGGGCCGTCCACAGCGCGCTCGAATTTAATTGCAAGGAAATATACCAGATTTCTTTCTTTCTTTCTTTCTTTCTCCTTTCCACCTCTGGGGTTTTAGGGACAGGCAAAGAGAAGGTTGGTACTAATCGGTTAGTTTTGATTTCCTGGCTAAAAGAATTGAAGATTTTTAAAAAATGACTGGGTGTGTATTTTTGTGGGAAGGTGGGGAGTGATGGTGTGTGTGTGACTGGGTAGGCAGAAGAACATATGCTTTGTATTTACTGTGATGTATATTTAGTACATGCATGTTTGTGTAGGCATGATTAAACATATCTATTTAGTATATGTACATATCTACTTCTCCTGTTTAGAAGTCAATTTTAATACAAACCGTATTATGTCATATGTGATTTTATCTTGTTGTATAACGACTTTCATCAGATGAAGCTCAGCTGTTGTAGCAGCAAAGAATCAATCAGTTCTCTCCTTCTTTCTCTCATGAGTATTGATATTACATTCTCTCTCGCCTTCAAGCAAATATTTATGTCATCTCTTTTCCCAAGATATCTTTAAAAGAAAGATAATTTCAGGCGTAATATCAGTCCTTCCCTTTTTATTTATTTTTCAAAAAGTAATTCTGCTAGCCTCGGGGCCTTTCGCCTTCAATGATCAAACATGTTTGTGCATATGCTGCAAGGATGATGTGTATGTCTTTTGAGCGCTAAGAGCAGTGAGATGGAGTCTTCCTTCTGTCCATTTCCGTAATGTTGTTGTTTGTGATGACATTTCTTGTAGTCACATTGTCCTGCATTAGTTTCGTGTGGGGGCTGAGTGATGTAAGGTTGACAAAAGATATTCTAGCTTTTATTTCTCATCCCCGGTCCCCTAAGTAAGAGAATCATAGTACAGAGGAACAGAAGAGAAATGGGGGGCGGGGTCAAGCGTGTCACTCATGGACAACAAGGGTCAAGCGTGTCACTCGTCACTGAAGAAAGGTAGCTTGCATGACAATGACAGTAACGGAGTTGTAAGAGTTTACAACACGACCAGATAAACAAAAAAAAAAAAATTAAAAGAATAGAAAAACAGCAAACTTATGCATAGAATAAACTTTTTTCCTCTACCCTACCCTTTTCGTTCCCTCTAATCCTCTTCTGTCTTCTCTGTTTCATCCTTGTCTGTATTTCTGTATAAACGCGTTCATTTAGTTATTTCATGAGTTCGTCGGCATATGTGGGGCGGGGAAGGGAGGTAATGAATGAGAGAGAGAGAGAGGGAGAGGGAGAGAGAGAGGGAGAGAGGAGGGAGAGGAAGAGGGAGAGGGAGGAACCTTATGCAAATCGCCTCAGAAGCCGGTGGCGCAAGGTCAGAGCTGAGTGCAAGAAGCAGCTCGCCACGCCTCAGTGAGCAGAGCGGTGAATGGCGGCCGTAAATGTCTCAAACAACAACATTTTATAACGATTGTTCAGTCAGAGGGCAAATCTGTGAGAAAAAAATCACATAAAGGCAGAATTTCTGGTTGTTGAGAAAAGCAAACAGCTGGGTGAGTATGTCAGTGCTATCTTGAAGAGTCGCACGACACGCACCACCGAGAGAGCGAGGAACTCCAATGAGGTGCAGGGGAGGAGTAAAAACATTAATCAGACTTTGCACTCCAGACACAATCACATTCCACTCAGAATATTTAGCACGCCGACTGTAAAAACCCGGCAAAATGGCAGAGACAGTTGAGAGGAATCTTTAAACATACCTAAAGGTCAGGGACTGAGGGCATTAAGTGCTTTTCTTCTCTACCTCGAGGGTCAGGGTCTGGTGCTTCAGGATATTCGCAGTTATTAAGATGTTGGTGACAGGTAATGTCATATAAAAATGCCAGCAATATATTTTAAATATTTTGGGAAAGTTTATTGCTGACATCTTGTAAAACCTAATGGGCTGAGATATTCCACCACGTGCATGAGGACGCAGCTAGAAAAAAAACTGTCCTAGAAAAATAACAAAGGAGTGGGAACTTGGACAGTTTGATTCGCGAACCTCGGCAGGTGAATTTCCTGAGTGCAGGAGGCCGAGAAGGACGAGAGAGACAGGAAGACAGGGGACGGAAGGCAGAGAGATAAAGACATGAAGCCATGCAGACAAACAGACAGGCATGTTTACACACTCCGTGAACTCATTTACTCTCTTGGTATTCCTTTGTCAACCTGGATCTTTTATTCTAGCTTCGTCATTCGTGGTCTTTATTTAATGACAACCACCTAGTTCACTTCCTGTCACCGGATCTTTTCAACTCGCCATCACATAATTAATCCCCGCGTGTTAAACAGTCGGGATTTCAAAGATTTCGTAAGAGGAATTGATTCCTCGAGACTAGCCAGCAAATTCTCTTTACACAACCTAGGGATGCTGGGATTCATGGGAGAAAATCATGATAGCCTCTTTGTGGCCCGACGGACGCTGGACGGCTCGGAGTGTGTCAACCTCTCGCACATTCGATCTGCAGTTCACAACCACGCGACGCCGAGTGATCGATGATCGGCAAACTGAAACGACTTTCTCTTTTGAGAAAAAAGACCCTCGCTTCGACAGGGAGAATGTTCTCCAAAAGATGCGGTCATAAACTCCACGCCGGAAGTTGGGGGTCCAGTCCCAGCAGCCATTGCTCCGAGGGAAGAAGGCAAACTGTCAATACAGTCGATGAAGACGATGTCCCAGCACTCCGTATCCGCGGCAGTTGCAGGAAGACATTGTTCTAAAGGCGTCTTCTACTTGTCCCGGAGGTCCTCATGGATTTTTACTTCCGCGAGGGCTGTATCAGATGGAGAGTGAATAGTGAAACCAAACACATCAAACGATATTTGCGCAGCGGGAGATGTTGGTCGGATCGTCAAGAGCGTTGCTAAAAAAATAAATGTGTTTACTCATGTACGATGGATTTTCTTAAAGCTTTTATAAAAGGTTATTCAGAGGCGCGAAAGAGAGTTCTAGCGGATTCGAGTTCTCTTTGTAGCTGTAGTTAGGTTTGGGTACTACTTACTTGAAGCCTACTACTTCTTCTATGTTACTACCTCTACCTCTACCTCTAGAATTATTTCTCTGCAGACTTATCTATTCCTGCTACGACCATCAATAATAACAGTAGAAGATGGTTTAATACTCGGGTGGTTAGCGAAATAATTTTTATTCAATATAATGGATTATTGAACGCTGAGCGGTTTTGCTTAAAAGTGGATCTGAAGATTGAGGGAAGAGCCCTGCAAGATGTCAGCCTGCACCCTGCATCCCCCAGATGGTGATGTGAGGGTGGAAACAAGATTTGCTGTAGTTTACTCAGGCCCGTGCTTGAGCCAGTCACGCCGAGATGACCTCCACACTGTCCCATCATCCCTCTGTGCGCATCACAGCGCACGTGCTGGCAGTTGGAGTATTAATGAGGAACTACTTCTTGCCGCGGCTCGTTCCAGGTTTTAGGGTCAATCGAATTATGGCAACACTCTGCGGCTGCAACAAGAACTTATGCAAATACGAGGTAGTAAGAAATAATCAAAGAATCGTGAACGTGTGGAGAGAGGAGGTTGAGTGAGAGGGAAAGTGGGAATAAAAGAAAACACGGGGAGGAGGAGACAAGAAGACTGGGGAAAATTGTCAAGCAACTGCTTCGGTTATCTGAAATGTTTTCCAGCCACGGAGCCAGCCAGGCCTCGAACCAGTGACCTTTAGCAAGGACTGGCATCTCAATGTCTTGTTACATTCCACATCAACTAAGCCTGCAAAAACTTCTTTTATTAAAGTAAAAGTAAAGAATTCCATGGCAGAAAAGTGGTTCATCAGGACTAGGCACATGCAGAAAACGTGGCGCAGCTCTCTCATCTTCCAATTTTATTTTTCACATAAATTAGATACTTACGTCTGGAGAGCAGCTGGGTGGGCAGATGGAGTTTTCCACCTACAAGTTCAACAAGACTTGAACCAGCAATATTTTTTTCACAGAACATCTCACCAGCTCAACCATAAGATTGCGGAGCCTCCCAGATTTCTTACATGACTCCCAATTAATGTCCTCTCCCAGTTTTCTACAAGACATTCAATTCATGTCATACTCGCCAGGAAAGGCATTAGGTAATAATCATCTAATATTTCAAACAAAAACTATTATGAGCACACCTCGAAGGCAATGTGCTGGAACCTGAGAACAAGCGACAGATGTCCTCCGTAGAGATTATGTCTGAAATCGGATGGACAGCCACGTCCCTCATCTGTCGAATAAACTTGGCCAGTTGTCATAATCGGAGTGTTATGGAGGATAAACCTGGCTCAGAATATTCATCTCTAATAATGATATTTAGTGCCATTCTAGCGTGTCAGAAATCAGAGTAATAATAACCATTTTTCAGCCGAGCTGGAAATCGTGGGCTGTCCGCTATAATCATCAAGATCAAACACCTTGCCTTGCTGTAGTACTAAACCTGTAATTTCTACACATGATAGCCAGCTATCAGCACTAGGTCCTGTCTGTAACCTGGGTATCAGGGGCTTGTCGGTACCCGGCGTGAGCTGCAGTCAGTCAACTGGATCGCGATCACCCAACCGTCGACACCCGCCTCACCACTGACCGCAGATTGACATCCCAGCTACAGCCAAACATGGAAAATTAGAGTGAAGAAATTTTACCCGAGAACCTGAGGACTGTCTGGATTTGCCTGCCTCAGTTTTATCTTGAAGTTGCCTGAATTTCGCCTTAATTTGTTTAAATTGCCATAGTGGTGTTTAAATGTTGCCTGTCGTAAATAAAACAAATAAAAATAAAACTTGCTGAAAGAAGTCAGTCGGGGATAATTGTGACAATGACAAACATCAGTAGAGCCATGTGCTGCACATCACCAAGTGTCTGTTGTTGGTGCCGTGTGCAGGACTGTGTTCGGGCTGCACCTTACATGTCATGAGTGGTAAACTGTTTACCCCACCCTGCCTTTAGTACTGCTGGTGAAGGTGGACAGGACGATGTAAACCTATTTTGCTTCAGACATGGGGGTGAGGGAGAGAAAGAGTCTCAACGATGGAGGAACAAAGAGTGGAGACGGGTGAGACTGGAGATGGGTCGTCCTAGAAGGAACCCAGGAACGAGCCACTGCAGTCTCTCACTGGCAACTACATCCGACAGGCAGGCGGCGAGGATAAAAACTGAGTTGGACACCAGACTGTCGAGATCAAGTGGAGGAGAAGGAGGGACTGCTAGAAGCAGGACAGCACACAGTGGGTGCTCTTTTGTCTCCTTGGCCATTGATGTCTTTAGCCAGAGGCCTGGACACTGGGACACGCGAGTAATTGGTAGCGTGAGTAGAGAGTGAGTAGTAACAGGACCAAAGAGCACTTCTGAATACAGATGGGGAGGGAGAGAGAGAGGGAGAGGGTCACACACAATGGTCACTAAAGCACAATCACTCGTGACACGTGCATGCTCCTTCAACATCAACAGAACTCATGCCTTTCGGGTTTGCCCTGGTCGTAACATATTAGTTTCCTGGACAAAGAAGTTTGGTGCAGACCAACTGAAATACAGCCTTCAAACAGTGTTTAACTGTCGTCTATGGTCACATAATTTTCCAATATAGCTGATATGAAACTATTTTAACAAATAATGTGTTTGAGCAAAGAATCTCTTAAAGTTAACACAAAGTTTCATTAGATAAAACACACATAACCCTGATTCGCTTTCTAACTCTAGATAAATAAAACAAAAAGATATGTCTCCCAACTACATTCTCATTCATCCATCACTAGGTAATCATACAAAAAAGCTTGACCTCGATTAAACGAGGTCACAGAAGTGATTCGGAGACCGCGGCGGTACTATTCTCACGGCTCAACCATCGATCTGTGAATACTCGCTGTACTTGCACTTTAACACACTGGTCAACAAAACCTCAAGAATATTCCCGTAATCCTGTGTAACCATCTCTGGTTGTATATAATCTTTCCTTTCTCATTAAAAAAGCAGACACATGTCAGTTTTAGTTGTAGCCAGACATGTTCATAACAAAAATAGCAATGCCAATGACATTTCTTTATGAACGAAATTAATTGGATCTGCAAACCTATATATTTATATCGTGAGTGTCTGCGTGTTGTGTGTGAGCGCGAACCTGTCTGGGTGGAAGGAGATGTATGTATGGAGGAGTGTGTGTGTGTGCGCGCTCGCTCGCATCAGTTTGGTGGATGGATAAATGTATGGATGAATGTATGGATGAGTGTGTGGGTGGGCGTCTGACCCTGGCCTATAACCGGGTTAAGTCTAAGAGTTCCTGAGCAGCTTTAGTGTTCTACTTATACTGGTATACGATCAGGTTCATAAATTATAAAACAATCCTGTCGGCAGCAAGTGGGAGAATTAAAATTCAAAAAAAGAGAGGCAGACATCCGTGGAAGGCAAAGGCATTCTGGGACCGGTTACTGTGGCCACTCTACTCTTGCCCTCCCGACACTGGCCACTCTCCGCCCCAGTGCAAGGACCGAGGGTGAGGCTGTATACATGCCGCGAGGGATGGCGGGGAGGCCAGGGAGAGGGATCGAGTACTGCCATATTTTGACTGTGAAACTGTTCTGTATCTGTTCAAACCACTACAGACCATCTCAGATTGGATTGCCCCCAGGGGACCCGGTCCTAACAACGGCCCCAAATTGAGGCCAAGTGGATGAGCAAGCTTTGAACAGCAGACGGACAGGAAACCCACTAAAACTTAGAGCACGATGTCCAGTCGCGAGCGGCATCGCAAGAGTTTCAGAAATAAGTAATCAACTATCATCTCTTTCAGCTTTGTCCTCTGTAGACGTGTCCTCACACTCTGGTTGACTGATGCTGCTGTAGTGGAGGGGAGGAATACTAGCGATACATTGAACCTGCTTTATCGGTGCACCAGTACTTGCTGTGTCGATAGATTGGGACGTGCTCCATAGATGCATTAGTATAAGAGGTTTTTAATTTGAAAATGATGTTCTAATTGCTCACGTTGCAGTCACGTGACACCTACCAGGCTAATTGAGAAAAGATGGCTAACATCAGTGCGGACGGGTCACAATACCCATCAAGATTATTGCATGGATCACAACCACTAAACCATTGATTATGGCACTCGTCCACCTATTACCTGCTAAAGACATTAAGATTCATAGCGGGTATACAAAGTCTTACATCACCTAGCAACGCCAGATACCTTAATGAACTGTAATGACACAATATTGCGACATCAATGACACGCGGTTACCTCAGCGGAATACAGACAATCAAAGCACTCTTTCAAAATAATTGACATCATTTCAAGAGAACAATATCCCGACACGACACGCTGTCATATAATGTAAAGATGAGAAGGTGTTTCAAAATGAATGAGATGGTAACTAGAGACACGTGTACAGAAACACAGCGGTTATAGGGTCTTGTGACGCCATGTTTGGAGACCAGACTGAGGCTGAACACTGGACATGATGAGGCTGAGCAGTCACGTGTGTCGGCAGATAAAGGCTGGTGGACAGGAGGACCATATAATGGACCAGGTATCCTAAAGGTGTGTTGGTGTACAACTTCCATTACGAACAGAGATGTCGTTAACCAGCACAACCCTGCTCATGACCGATGTCACCAAACTTGGACAAGCCTAGAGAAGACAACCTCCACCGACAGATGTGGACTTCTTGGTAGTCAACACCAAAAAAAAGAAGACTATTGCATTTTAGCGCCAGGCTACAAAGAATCAGCTTATCACAAGAAATTTCAATCAAAAAGAAAAGCAAACAAACAAAACCCACAGGATGGGACATTAGCCTGTGCCCTCTGTCACTGCGATTGTCACTAAAAATTTACTGTCACCACGACGAAACGATTAATCCAAATGCTTTGAATGAAATGGAATAAAGTGGTTCACTATCTTGACTCTCAATCCTATCCTTGCAGACGGTCAGCTGACCTGAGGGTCAAAAGCATTCAGAGTGACTGTTAATATTCTGTCATTGCCATCAACAAGCAGGACATTAACGATGACAACAAATGGCAACTCTCCCAGTAAAAAAAAAAAATAAAGATAAGATACTGGTCAAATACTTTGACATTTGAAACGTTTCGCCTCTTCGTATATTTCGATAGTTTATTAAATAATTTTACATCGTTATAACCAAATAACCTATTTTTGTGGAAAGGTGAAGAATTCGGTGTCATTGGAGGATCAGGAGTGAGAAACCTCATAACAGCCTCCTCACATCTCGAAGCTTAATTTACTCCCAGGTTCTCCATCTGTGAGAAATTATTCAACAAACATGGTTGCCTTCTCAACACATTTTATAACATCGGCTTGATCCTAAGTGAACTCGACTAAGTCGAGTGTTTTCCAGCTCAAAAATGTTTTACTCGTCAGAAGTGGCAGCCATAGAAGTTCTGTGTGCATCCATACAACTACAGGCTACACCACAAGACACAACCTGCAAAAATTTGTTTAAGGTTTAAGTGGGGATAGGGAGAAAAAATCTTGATGGCGGTGGACGTTGGCTTAGTTGAGGAATTAATTTAATTAGAAAAGCCCGTGTTACTTGCTGATTTCTTGTAAACAAAGTTAATATCTGTGTCTTAAGTGTCTGAAGATGGCCTCACTCAAGATTCAAATACCTTTTACATTTGCTGGTCTTGTTTCTTTTCTTGCTCAACTCTTCATGTCTGAACTTTTACATGTATAAACTTTCAGGGAGTAAAAAAACAAAGAAACACTCTATGAAGATTGCAACCTACAACTTTCACACTTTACGAACCAAAAAGAGTTATACTAAAAGTAACAACATTTAATAATTATACTTATAATTTTTTCTGGTCGTTGGACAGGACTGAGCTAAGAGTGTGTTAGAATCAGCAAGTGAAGATATTCAGTGTGGTCAAGTGAACATCTTTTGCATAAACAGCTTGTTGATTGTAAACAGATTGTGTCACGCGAATGTATACAGCGAGACTGACCTTAAGGAATGGAAAAAAGCAATTTTTCTTGTCACCCGCGGGAAAATTGACAAAAGGAAGTCTAGAAATGCTAACTGCAAGCGTTGACACGAAGTCTCCTGCAATTTTCTTATCTTACACTTTTCTTTTGGAACTGATTGTGGCCTCCACGTGGCTGACAGTACTTTTACAGTTTTTGTAATATTTTGTGGCAGAGATGTCAGGTTAATGAAAACAGGGTAGACTGGCTGAAAGTCTATTGACATATAGCACTATACATAAAGAGCTATATATATATATCACTAACATATAGAGCTTTACATATAGTATTATACATATATAGCTTTCCACAGAGAGGAAGCAGCTGTAGCAAGAGAGCGGCACTGAATGTTTCAAGTCTGTAAAGACACTGGTACACACAGTGGAAGACATCGCTACACACACGTCGGAAGTAAATGTTTTACACACAATAAAATTCACTTTTATATCTAAAATAGTCCTACTGCTATAGTACACAAAGCGAAGACCACACTATACAAGTATCACGGGTATAATCACGGGTAAAATTGTTAATCGCACTGTGGCGGCAACTGTTACACACGTGGTCAAAGTCAAGGTACATGTAGCTGAAGCTCATTGTTTTATTCAATAAGATATTTTTAACTGGAGAAACATCGTCAAATGTTCGCAAACAAAGCTGTGTTTAAATGTAACGGCAAACAGTGGTTTTGATGCGAAGACACGAAACATTGAAACTTTGTCAACTTAATAAGTTCAAACTTGCTCACCAAGATTTGCAAAGACATTTGCTAAAACCAAGGACTTTGGGGAAGTTGGAAGGTGTGACATATAGCAGTTCACCTTATTAAGAACAAGCCGTACCTAGAGTTGAGAGTACAATGTATATGATAGTATGATACAGCAACGGTTACTGTGAAGAAGAGTAATCGGGATGCACACAATGTGACCGTTACACTCAGTGTCAGTGACAACATCCAAGCTTACTTTGATGTCAGGAGGTGACTGGCAGGCCTGCATCACGCATCCGTGAAGTGCCCCGACCACCCGGTGCCCACAGACAGCTGTCTCCAGGCGGCCGGCCACGCGGGCAGGTGTAGCAGCGGTCCGCCCAGACAGCAGCAGCACCGGGGATGGTGCAGCAGGCCAGCAGTGGTCCAGCGCTGCTCCGGCGACTGGCGTCACATGGCGGACTGGCAGCGCCTGACAGCAAGGTGCAACAGTCTGCTCCCCTGGCGGACAGAGTGCTCGCCCCTGCCCCGCATTCCCTCCCTTGGCTAACAATAATAACCAAGCTTTCACTCTACTGCTCGGCTCCCGTACTACCCACTGACCTACCTCCATCAGTCGTACATCTCCTACTGGCGTGTGTTTGTATCTTGTGTAAAACTTCAAAAACCAATCAACCTTACCTATTTGTGCTGTTTTGTTTGTTTGCTTTTGTTGATTACCATCGTAATGAATACATATGTACAAATTATGCGAAAGTGCAGTGCCTTACACTTTTTTTTTTAAATATCAAGCTACATTATTGCGTTGGTCCTTAAGTAAACAATGAAAGCTGTTATCACAAATCTTGACATTGACCTGGGCATCATTTAGTTTTCAGTTACCAGTCAAAGCAGCAACAAAAAGAAGGATGCTTGCACGAAAAGCCAGAACAGGCGCCTGGTTGAAAAAAGACAGACAAGTACATTGTTTCCACAAGACAGCTGATGTGCTGTTGCTGCAGCAGTTAGGAGGCGAGTGTGGAAACACTAGACTGCCATGAATGGCTGGAGGGCGAACATCATCTTGTCGTCACACTCGGTGGCAGTCATAACAGTTGAAGTAGCAGCAGCCGACAGCCCAGGCCAGACTCCAGTCACAAAACTTGTCCTCATCACCAGCTGCCTTCAGCAACAAGTGCTCCCATGATTTAGCCACATCTTCTGTCTCAAAATATTGTCATCACCTTCTTTCTATCCATCCGCTCGCGTGCTTCTGCAGGCGCGCGCGCGTGTGTGTACGTGCGTTTGTGTAGTGTGTGTGTGTGTGTGTGTGTGTAGATGCGTGTGCATGAATGTATATTGTGAGTGCATGTGTGTTTTTGTGAGTGTGCGTGCGTGCGCGCGCGTGGTTTTCCATGCCTGCGTTGTGTTTACTGGATGTCAGTTATGTCTAGAAGTAGGATGATGGCACAAAGAGAGAAAAAAAACCGAGATAACGAGACAGGAGAACTGATGACTAACGCTTTTTCTAGCGATGTAGACTGGCTTTACAAGTTCTATGAACATAACGATGTCAGCAACATTTTGTCGGTCGTCGTCCAGCGCATCCAAAGGTCTTGAAAGGCTAAAAATAACTACAAAGGATTACCTTTCCGCTAATGATCGGGCAAAGCACAGTGAAGATACCATTTCCCCCAAATCTGAGAGATTTCTCCACTTTCGTTTCGAAATCCAAACATACAAACACGACCTTGAACAGAAGACATAAAATCGTGACGTCACGAGGGGTTAATTAACACGTGTTCCTACTTTTCCGATGGGTTCAGGCCGTCACGTGTCACTAACAAAGTTATGAACTCTCTGACGTCAGGGATTTGACCTCTCTCTGTGAATGGTGATTTGTGGAGGGATGCTTCGCCACGGGGGAAAATGTATAGTCACCCTGAGTTGGGGAAATAGTATCTGGCATTCAGCTGATTATTAACCGAACATTAGAAAAAATACACCCCATTAGTTATTTACCCTCGAGTTCATGATGACATGCCATTAGTCACTTAAAGCCAAGCTTGACCCTCTAGTTCATAATGACATCCCATAGTTCATAACTACATCCCATTAGTCACTTAAAGCCATAGCTTGACCCTCTAGTTCATAATAACATCCCATTAGTCACTTAGAACCATAGCTTTACCCTCGAGTTCATGATCTGCTCCAACTCTGTACACCCACCTCTGTGGAGGCCCTAACGCTCCTCATTTAGCAATGCTTAGTTGGAACATCGATTCCATATGTGAAGGTCTTTCCATTTTCTCACATTTTTAAAGTTTTTTTATCTGTAAATGTGTAAGCTCTGTTCACCTGCCATCAGTGACGTACTCATCCCATTCCCATGCTTCATCATCCATCAGTGACGTACATCCATTACCTTCGCTAACAAGAACACCTTGTAACGAGTATCAAAATACTTTAAGATAAAAAAAAATAACCATAGCCGATGTTTCATCCAGAAACAAGGTCTGAAAGTAAACAAAGCAAGAAATTAAAAATAATTAAAAAAATTAATTCTAACACAGTGCCTGGCATTCACTCAGATGCTCCGATCATCTCGACAGAAGTGTTGGGTTGCTTGGACTTGTGCATCTCTTTCGCATGTTTGTAGCTAAACTTCAGTTGGAAAACATGGCGTACTGACACTTTTATGGGAGAAAGGAAATTCCAGTTCTCGTGAAACTCGTGCCAGCAGCCAGACGAATAAACGCTCGACAGTCCGGACTGGTACAATACGAGGGACTAGCGACCTGCACACAGGGCATCACGCAAGGCAGTCATGCAAGCAAAGATTTTCTGATATCAGGACCACACAAAGCCCACGCCCTTTGTGACCCCCTTAAATGTGCTTAATTGCAGCAGGTTGACTCAGTTTCGTTTAAAAAAAAAAAACAACCTAACTTTCATCGCAGTAAGATCTTATTGAGAGATAGCGCACCAGAGAGAGAGAGAATAGGAAAGCAATCAAGAGAGGGAGGAAGAGGAAGGGAGACAATTGGTGCTTTTATTCCATGTCAGCAAGTAGAGCTATAATCATGATAGAGCAGCTGGTCCACACACACACACAGCAAAGCTGAATGGGGGAGACAGAGGCAAAAGGCAACATCCAAGCAGACAAAAAAGATGGAAACGAGCCTTTGAAAACATAAGAAAGACCCACAGATGCAGAGATGAACGGAGGGAAGAGTTTGGTTGGGGAAAGATGGTGCGATAGGTGGGCGGCCCACAAGATGGCCCACTGGCATTATTGATAGATGATATCTCGCTCTACAGAAAGGACGGAGTGAGCAGCTGTGAACGACATCGATTTTACCCGATGGCGGACGGTGCTGGTGTTGGCACCAGAAACATCGTATTCCCACAGGCTCCTGGTCCTCTTCCATTGCAGACTGGACTCCACGAGGCTTCTCTGAATGAGGATTGAGCCTCTACTCACTGGGTCTCCTTCAGCCACAGGTAAATCCCTCTAGAACCGAAAAAACCTTCTTTAGCTACAGACTGAGCCTCCTATATATACCGAAAGGTCTCATATACGGCTACTTAGGGGACTGAGCTCCACCACTACACACTGAGATGTTTTCAAGACTGAGCTTCCCCAATGACTGATGGGGTCTTCTACACCTACAGATTTTCTCCAGGTTCGTCGCATGTCTTTCAGAATGCAATGCTAGTATGACAGCCTGATAATGTTAAAAAGATGCTCTCAGGTACCTCGTCGTGTAGTGACCAGATGAGGCAGCAGATTCTTTGATCTCACAGTGGAGAGTAATTGACGCACATGTACCAAAATATTAAAAGAGAAGTAAAAATAATATGATAAGAATAATAATAATAATAATAAATCAGTCTGACATAAAACCTGAATATACCAGCACAGGTTCCTCTGTCTCGTTTCGAGACACGCCGCCCTGTCCCCCTGTGACGTCTGTCAGCGCCCAAAGCCGACATTAACATGGTAAGAACGTCACCGTCGAGCGCAGAGAGCGGCAGGCTGCCGAGGGTCAGACGAGGACGTCAGGGTGACCACTGCGAGTGATCGCCTATCAGTCTTGTGTGACAGTCGATGCTGAAGTCGACGGCGCGTGAACGACGGCAACACGCGGCCAGCAGCGCCCTCTCTCGGGTTTCCTGTGCTTGACGGGATGCTGCTGCGATGGAGAGGCTCGCCTTCACGCAACACGTGACATGATATTCTCATGAACGTCACACAAAGGCTGTTAAATCTGTCATCTGGTGTTTGGAAAACACTTTTCCCTGTAACTGTTTAAGAAATATCTTGTTTTCCACGTTTGCCGCGATATTTATTACAAGTGTTTCTCAAACCTGTTTGACAAATTGTTTCGCTCGTGTTCACGTTTGAGAACACTGTTTCTGAGAACGAAATTCGCTCAGCGTAATGGCCGCCAAGGGCCTGCAACTGTATTAACCCATATATTACAGACATTTTTCACTTTGTTGTGAAATAAACCCTAATTGTGGGACCTGTCTGGGTCCGAATGTCAAAACACGAAAGTTTCAATCATTCCTGGGTCTTTGTGCAGATGGCGTTTTTGTCAAAGATGGTAAATGAATGAACAGCTTTGCCTTCAATCTGAGTCAAGGTAAGGCCACACTTCTGACATCACAGTCAATATGACATTTGTCACATCAGTGCAATGGCTTCTTTGGCCTCAGACCATGAAATTCCAGGTTGTTTGTTGACCTTGGACATGTTGCCGGATGTTTCCAAACACTCGCTCGTCCGTGAACTTCTCCAACGGTAAAACTGCTTCTAGAAAATATTTTTCCAAACTATTTTTCTTGTGTTTCAGAATCTGTTTGTTTGGCACACACGTATCGAACTTTTTTTTTATTCTTTTGTCTTGTTCTTCGTGAGTTTTGGTATTTACCGACGTTGGAAAGCAAACAACACTAAGATGAATACTCAGCTATTAGCGAGAGAGGATGAAATTACTGTAACAAATTACATAAAATTCAATGCATAATTTATTAATGTAGCATAACCAACGTTTTTCCCTTTTGTGCAACGAGCACACATGAAAGGCTATAGGATTACGGACAAAACGTTTGCCAGCAATTAACCAGTTTTATAACAACAAATAATTTTTGCAATGCATCCCCGGGGGACATAATCGGAATTCAGGTTGATTTGTGTCTGGCATCTTGGCTCTTGCCGGGTAGTGACAGACGTGGGCTGACACTCACAGGAATTAGTCACAACTACAGACAGGGGTCACGAGTTCAGACAGGATTCCTCCTCCCACACAGATATGCCACATTCGTCTGTGTCGTAAATAATTTATACACATTTACACTAACTGCCATGCAGACACCAAATGGCAAGACAGGTAATTCACTTTGTTTGGATGGTGTAAAATCTGAACAGGTTGCAGATGCACTTTCTCCGCTGTTATCTACCCGGACGTCTACATCGGGGGTTTGGAAGGAGTGAAGTAAGGTGTGGAACATTGTCAGTGGTCAGGAAGCCTTTGTGCTTCTCTTATGTCTATGTCAAGTTCTGCCTCATCCAGATGTGTGTCATAGTTCATCCAGATTAAATTCCAATTTCCCCAGTCATCTAGGGATCATGCGGTTTAAGGTTCTTACCTCCCTTTTCGTACCTGTCTGCCAAAGCTTGGAGGTGTAAACTCCATCCAGTCCCAGATCAATAAAAACAATGATAAAGAAAATTTATGTATCGCACTTCCAGACTTAGCAGACGGCTCAAGGCGCAATACAAGAGAAAGGCTAATAAATGTACATAACACACACACAGTGCAACATGTCGCTAAACAAACGGGGAAAAAAGAGTGGAAAGCTAACATCCAGTTGTGGGAGTGGAAGGCTGAAATCGTTGCTCTGCTGTACTACATACTCTGTGTATTGTGAGTTGTTACAGGTGAGATGACTCGTCTGTTTCAGGTCGTCTGTCGTCAACTGTTGTTATCGTGGTCAAATGCTTGCTACGTGATGATCAGTGTAAAAGTACAGTTGACTCACATTTCATTGTTCAATTATTCGCGGGTTTGCCATCAATAATTCAATGCTATTCGTATTTTTTATTTTGTATATAATACTGGAGAAATCGTAAATGAACGCCACTTGAAATTTAAATGTGTACAGGTGGACTGCTGTCTGTCTGCCGAGACCACCGCTTAGCTCTTGTGACGTTCTCTGATGTTAGTCTCGGCGAGCCTAAACAATGTGACTAAACCGGAAGCTTTGCACACAACTGCCTCGTTTTCGTTGTTAACTGGAAAAACTTGTCTGCCAGCAGTCCAGCAATACAAGTTCGCGATTTAATAGACTGTTTCAGTGCAGTAATACAGTAAAGATAGCGTATTGATTGCTTTGTTTTATGATGTCACATATCAACGGTAATGAGAATGAAGGGGAGGACAGCTAGAGTTACTCATGAATTATACACATTCCAGGGAGTTCGGTGTCCTGAAGCCCCGCGTATACCGAGGACCAACTGCACTTAAAGTTGAATCTTCCCCAGATGGAACTTAATGATGTGTGCTGAAAACTCAGTGGATGACATCACTGACCAAATAACATGTTGTTCACCGTCGCCATTATTGGCTGGGAGAGGGTTAATATGAACCACAGTCAGCTGAAATGTAAACAAATGGAGACAATCAAGTTAAAGCTCTCTGTACTGCCAGAAAAAATTGAAACCATTTGTTCATCGTGGTTTATACGCTATACAAATGTGTAATGCTGTCAGATAGGTGTAACGCTGTTGTAATGCTGTGAAATAAGTGTAACCTATACAAAGATGTAATACTGTAAATAGGTGTAATGCTATACATGAGGCACTCAGGTCTCACAACTGTTGGCAAACGACGATTAAAATCTGACGAAACAAAATTCAAGAATACTTTTCCAAATTGCGGGGTCGCTGGGTGTGAGGGGATAACTCGTATACCAAAAACTAGTGTTCAGGGGATATAAAACCCACAGGGGAACAGACGACTACATATGAACTGATGTCGAACTTTATCGATATAGACAAAACTACTATTTTTCATGTTTAGCGAATGAGGAACAGTCTGGAAAGCCTGGACATTGGGACAGGATTGGCCCAGTTCTCTGGGGAAAACGCGGAACTTGTGAAATTCTTGTCCTCCATGAAAGCAGCTGCAGGCTGCCGGGGACAGCAATAAAAACAAGGATTTATGGCCCATCGGTCTGGCGGTTATTGCAGTTGTCCACAGTTCACAGACAACGTGGCTTCAAAAGAAACGCACTGCTGTAGGTTATTAAACAAAATGTGGGGTGGAAGCCTTCCCACGGTGAGATTGGTGTCACTGGATGACACAAACTGCCCAGATCCATGTCAGCCGGTGCCAGGGCTTCGATCCCCAGTCTGCAGTCGTCGACAGTTCCAGGTTTGCTTTCTTCTCGCGGATAAAGCTGACGATTGTGTAAGACTGAAAACTAAATATTGGTCTGGAACTGTAGGGGAAATAGTAAGACTGGAGTAAGTAGAATAAATAAAGAGAAAGACTGGTTCAACAGCAGCGCTACGGTTGGTGAACCGGAAACGTCCTACGACTGATCAATGCAGGAAAACTGAAAGATGGGAGAGAGAGGAAACAAGAGAAAATAAAATTGTTGATGACATCTGTATATGTGTAAATAGAAGAGCAAAAGTGTTGTTCCTTTTTTTTTTAAGATTTGAGTCACATTCCAACAGATGTTTAATAATATGAAGAAAAGCATGATGATGATGATGATGATGATGATGGATGATGGATATTGAGATGTTTAATATTTTTTATACTTTTAAACTCACAGATCATGGCATGTTTTTTATTATTTAAATCCACTCATTCTCTTCTTTCTGTGTCATACAATCAATGTGTAAGAGTTTATTGTAAAATTATTTTGAACTTGGGTATAATAATAAGTCTACATTCACTAGGTTCCAGTCGACTTTCACAGCTAGGTTCAGACTTTACACACACTGAATTTCATCAGTTTGGTTGCCTTCGCAGTTCTTTATACAAGCCAGTGGTTAATCTGTTACAGATTGGACAAGATACATAATTCTCTGAAGTTGACATTAAAGGAATTGCCGAGGCCAAGAAGTAAGACTGAAAATTAGTATTTTCTGTGTCCTTTCTTGTGAACAGCTTTTGCAGATTTTAAAGTTTGCTCTTGACCTCTTGTTGTTGACTTATGCTTATATTGATGCTCACCCTTGTAACAGCTTTGTCACAGACAGTGCGGCTTCTGTTTAATTGTGCATTAATCGCAAATTTTAATTCATCGGTGGATGAATTCAGTCAAAAATTCTATAATTTATTAGCAAATTGTTCATATTGCATAACCACTGTTGGAGTAAATTTCTAATACATTATTGTTTTTGTTCTCTATGTGACTGCATCTATATATTTTGATATTTCACATTTGTTGCCAACTGTAGATTGTTATTGTGTGATTGTTTACTATGAAATCTTAATGCCCCAGTTCAGGCCATAAACGAAAGAGTTACTGTCCCAAATCCGTGGCTGTGTCTTCTTAGTGTAAGCGCTTTAAGTCTGCTGATGATGAGAAGGTGCTATAACGTGTGCTTAATTAACACATGTGTCCTAAAAATTGTTTACTAATGGAATTTTGCATTGACTTCTGTGATTCAGTATGATTTTCAGAAGGATTTGCGGTCATGGCTATTAAGGAAGAACAATGGCCTTTACTCATAGATCTTGCTATGGGTGAAACTGTGGTGGTGGAACTGTGGATCATACTTGCGCTGGATGAATCAAGCGCCTTCTCAAGCTGAATAATGTAATCTGCGGGCGTTAATTTCCGTCCTACTTTATCGCATGTGGCATTTTGTGACATATAATTTGCATTTTGATGCTGTGGCGTCATGTATGCTTGTGTGGTGTGTGCATATGTGCCCAAAGCCTCGATATGGTGTATTTGATTTATTATTATTTAAGTTTAGCACATCTTTAATTATTGAATCTTCAGTGCAGTCGTTCAAACATATTTGTGATGTCTTGTAAATAAAATGCAGTTCATATCATTGTTACCTCTGTGTGCAGGAAACCGGTCCACATGGATGCAATTACAGTTTAGAGCATAGAAAACGTTTGGCCTTTGGCCGTTGATTTCCCTACCAGTTCAATAGATGAGAAAAATAAAATTTGCCAGTCAGATAACATCCAGTTTTTGGCTAAATGTTGATATTAATTCTTTTGAGATATTAACTCAACTTTGTAACCAGGAAAAATTTATAAAAGTAGACTGAAAGACCCAAATAACATTTATTTTATTGTGATTTTTACCTTTGCTAGCATCTAAGATTAGGATGCACTTTAAATTACGTCAGGATAAAGACATTATGAAATCTCTAATGCAGATATTGTTGACTTCTGGGGATTTACATACAAATATTTGGTCGCTTCGTCAGGTATGATCTCTTTCGCATGGGTTTGAGCATTAGAAAGGCGCGAGTAGTGGCTTTGAAAATGATTTTTTCATGGCAGTTTGCCTAAAACAAAAAGCCCACGATTTTTTAAAAATTGTGATTTTTTTACTTATTTAAACAATTTTTTCTTTCAAACAGTTTTTTTCAAAATGAAATTAACCGGTTTTTTTTTGTGTTTTGTGCCCCCGAAAATTTTTTATTTGGGGGGATTTTTTAAAATATTATTTGGGGAGTAAAAGTTTGCTTTTCTCTTTTTTCGTTTGTTTTTAATTATTGTGATGAATATATTTCGCTATGATATTTTT